>NC_041393.1:458170531-458206504 GCF_002162155.2 Triticum dicoccoides
CGCGCCGCCCCGGCAGCCCGCCGCCTCCGTCGCGCCCCGTCCCGCGCTCCGGCGACCGTGCCGTTGCCTCGGCCCCGACCCGCCGGCCACCTCATCTCCCTCCTCTCCAACTCCGGCGGCTGCTCCGGTGAACCTCGGGAACCGCGCCCGGATCCAGATCGGGTCAAACCCTAGGTTGACCCCGAAAATCCTCCGTCATTTTTTTGTCACATTATTTAGCTCTGTTCATCGCATCATAACTCTGGATCCATAGCTCCGTTTCATGCGAATGATATATCAAAATGTTCATCACGATGTGCTCGTCATGTTGTTCCATTGCGCCATGTTCATTTGAGTTCATATTGATGCCTGAATCTCTGATGCAAGAGTGCTATATAATGTTAGTTTCTGATTCTTAACAGATTGTGGGCATTTGTCATTTTTGCTACATTTATTGTGTGCATCTTATGGGCATGAGCTCTACATTTTTTTTGTACTACGAAATTTCATATTTACAGAGGTGCTTGCCATGTATTTTTGTGATCAATGTGGTGACTAGGACAAGCATGCAAACTAGGCTTCGTGATGTTGCTGATTTCAGTCCCTGTTCTGCTGTTATTTTGATGCCATGTAAACATGATGCTACAGAGAGATCCATGCATATTTTGAGATACTTCAGTAAGGATGATTTAAATATATGGTTGTGCTATATCCATTCATGCCCCTGTTTGCAATTATGGAGTAGTCTAGAATGTCATTTTCATGCTCTACTTTTGCTATAAAATGTTTCCTGGCAGATTGTTTACATGTTATTCAATTTTGCCAAGGTTGTTGTAGTTGATCCTTGCATGCTACGAACTTGTTCTTGCCTTGGTTAGTTTCATAAACATGTCTTATTGCTGATGCTATGCTTATCTTGTCATGCAATGACTTGTGGTGAGTGAATCAAGATCACAAAGATGCCTTCATAATGCTTCTAATGCCATCCTCTGTTTCTTGAATCTGTTAACGAAACTTGCTATGTTTACATGGGTGCCATCATATCTTCTGATCCTTTTTGGCTCATGGTCACTAAGGGACTTTTGTTCTATGCTTTGAGTAGAATCATGCAATGTCTAGTTTTGATATTATAAGTTCCTGTAGCATGTTGATTGCTTGCTCTGAACATTGCTACCTGATGCTGTTTATGCCATGTCCAGTATTTTCACTAAATCTGTGAAGCTGATATCTTTTGCACTTTTGCCATGCTTGTTTGAACCTGCTATTGGGTGATTTAGCCATAGCTCAGTGTTCATCTTTTGTCAAGAATCTCCTTTAGATCACTGCCATATGCCTTGTTACTATTTTGGGGTCCTGTAGCATAGTTTCTTGTTGCATGCTAAGTAGCATCGTGCTGTTAATCGCAGATTTATGTCTTGTTTTGCTTGCCATTTGCAAACCGTGCATCCGTTCCCGGTGATATTTATATCAATTTCAACCTAAATCATCTCATCTTTCCAGCGGCATACTTGGTTTGCCAAGTTGATGCCTTGTTCATCATTTTTCCTTCCGGAGCCCGCATATGCATTGCATATCACATCTCGCATATCATGCCATGTATTGCATCATGTTGCTTGTGCATTGCACCGTGATTTATTGTGGTTCCATTGTTTGTGTTCTTGCTTTGGGTAGAGCCGGGAGACGAGTACGTGAACGAGGAACCTGTTGAGAACGCTTACGAGGAACAAGCTTTCGACAACTCTGAGAACTTTGCAGGCAAGATGACCATACCCTCGATATCACTTCTATCTTTGCTTTGCTAGTTGCTCGCTCTATCGCTATGTTAGCTCTACCTACCACTTGTTTATCATGCCTCCCATATTGCCATGTCAAGCCTCTAACCATCCTTTCCTAGCAAAATGTTGTTTGGCTATGTCACCGCTTTTGCTCAGCCCCTCTTATAGCGTTGCTAGTTGCAGGTGAAGATGAAGTTTGTTCCTTGTTGGAACATGGATATTTTGGGATATCACAATATCTCTTGTTTAATTAATGCACATATATACTTGGTAAAGGGTGGAAGGCTCGGCCTTATGCCTGGTGTCTTGTTCCACTCTTGCCGCCCTAGTTTCCGTCATACCGGTGTTATGTTCCTTGATTTTGTGTTCCTTATGCGGTTGGGTGATTTATGGGACCCCCTTGACAGTTTGCTTTGAATAAAACTCCTCCAGCAAGGCCCAACCTTGGTTTTACCATTTGCCACCTAAGCCTTTTTCCCTTGGGTTTTCGTGAGCCCGAGGGTCATCTTTATTTACCCCCCCGGGCCAGTGCTCCTTCGAGTGCTGGTCCAACCTGGGCGATGTCCGGCGCCCCCTGGGCAACCGGGGTCTACGCCAACCCGACGTCTTGCCCATCCGATGTGCCCCGAGAACAAGATACGTGTGACTCCTATCGGGATTTGTCGGCACATCGGGTGGCTTTGCTGGTCTTGTTTTACCATTGTCGAAATGTCTTGTAAACCGGGATTCCGAGACTGATCGGGTCTTCCTGGGAGAAGGTATATCCTTTGTTGACCATGAGAGCTTGTGATGGGCTAAGTTGGGACACCCCTGTAGGGTATTATCTTTCGAAAGCCGTGCCCGCGCTTATGAGGCAGATGGGAATTTGTTAATGTCCGGTTGTAGAGAACTTGACACTTGACTTCATTAAAATGCATCAACCGTGTGTGTAGCCGCGATGGTCTCTTCTCGGCGGAGTCCGGGAAGTGAACACGGTTTGGGTTATGTATGTATGTAAGTAGTTTCAGGATCACTTCTTGATCACTTCTAGCTTCTCGACCGATGTATTGCTTCTCTTCTCGCTCTCACTTGCGTATGTTAGCCACCATATATGCTTAGTGCTTGCTGCAGCTCCACCACCTTACCCCTTTCCCTACCCATGAGCTTAAATAGTCTTGATCTCGTGGGTGTGAGATTGCTGAGTCCTCGTGACTCACAAATTCTACCAAAACAGATGCAGGTGCCGAGGATACCGGTGCAAGTGGTGCAACCGAGCTCAAGTGGGAGTTTGATGAGGACCTTGGTCGTTACTATGTTTCGTTTCCAGATGATCAGTAGCGGAGCCCAGTCGGGACGATCGGGGATCTAGCATTTGGGGTTATCTTCTTTCATTTGGTATTGACCGTAGTCGGTCTATGAGTGTATTTTGGATGATGTATGAATATTATTTATTTATTGTGTGAAGTGGCAATTGTAAGCCAACTCTCTTTATCCCATTCTTGTTCATTACATGGGATTGTGTGAAGATGACCCTTCTTGTGACTAAACCACCATGCGGTTATGCCTCTAAGTCGTGCTTCGACACGTGGGAGATATAGCCACATCGTGGGTGTTACAAACTCCCTTCTTCAGCATGGTAGAACTCCGCAGCATCTGATCTGCTGCGCGGCAGATCTGGAACGCTCCTGGAGAGCTCCGAATTCGGGTAAGTAAAAGGAAAGTCTCCTTTACATGCTTGCTTTGCATAATGAATGCCTTACCCGCCGCTATATTCTTGGCCGCCTAAATCTCCTGGAGGGCCCTTTGGGCTTCGGCTTTGGCGTCTCGCATGCTCTGGAGGGCCTCAGCAAGCTCGGACTCTAGCGTCTTAGAGTCACACTCCAAGGACTCGTATTTCTTGATGAAATCCTGGAGCTCTTGCTGGACCTCGTCGACACGGGCCTCTTGCTTCTCGCACTCGGTGCGCTCCTTGGCCGCTTTGTCTTCGGCCTCGGGCATCGCCTTCTTAAGGGCCGCCACTTCGGTCGAGGCCCCTATTAAAGTTCATGACACTTCTATGAGCTGAAACCATTTTTTCTTTATCAATATACAGACGGGGTATCACTTACCTTTGTTCTCCTCGAGCTGCCTCTTCACGAGGCCGAGCTCTTCCTCGGACCGCTCTAGGTCCCGCTTCAGTCCGGAGACCTCCGCAGTACAAGCGGCAGCGGCAAGCAGCGGCGCCCGCTTATTCACATAGACATATTCTGATTAGACTCCTGCGGATGTTATTTGATCCTCTGTTCGGCCTTTCTTTCCGAACACCAAACGGAGCATCAGGGGCTACTGTCTATACTGTGATACTTTTCTACAATTTTATTACTTACTAAAGCCCGTCAGAAGGCTGGTGCAGGCTTCAGTCAATCCGCTTTTGGCGGACCGGACCTTCTCAATCACCATACTCATAAGAGTACGGTGTTCTTCATCAATTGAAGCGCCTCCAAGTGCTTCTAGCATGTTGTCCGATGCCTCTGGATGGATAGAGGTCATCGGCACGGGCGGCTCGCCCCCCTTAGGGAGAGGCTGCCTGCCCGTATCCGGAACCACTGGGGGTTCCGGAGCAGTATCCGGCTGGGGGCCAAACTTGCTGCGGCCCCTGTCATCAGATCCATGGGGATCTTCCCTCCCATGTGCCTGGCGTCTGGGATTTTGCCTTGGGGCGTCTCCAGAACTGTCTCCCCTGGTCCGGCATCCTCTGAGACAACACCTTAGTGTCGTCCGCGGTCTTGGGGGAGGAGGCTGTCGGGAGCGAATCGGTATTCATCGCCGACAGGCCCAGAGACCCATCCGAAGAGGATATATCGATGTGGGCTTTGGCCGGACTGCAAGAGCATGTTTGGCATGATAAGAAGCAATAAAGCAAAACATATTGGAAGTATTATAGTGTCCGGATACTTATGACTTTGCCAGGGGCTTGTCCCTGGGCAACCACTCCTCGCCGCTGTAGGCGGCTGTGGTGGAGTGGTCCAGAGGGAGGGTCTTTCATTTCTTGGACCCTTCGGCCTTCCCAGACGGGGCGGCCTTCCTTTTCTTATCCCCCCGGTTGGGGGGGGGATTTCCTCTTCCTCCTCCTCGTTTTCGTTGGAGGAACGTGCCTCGGTGTCTTTGGATGATGAGTCCGATACAACCTTGCACCGGAGACCTTTCCTGGTCCCCGCGACCTTCTTCTTGGCCTTCTTCTCCGACACCTCATAGGGCGCCGGAAACAGCATCTTCGTTAAGATAGGCGATGCTGGATCTTCGGGTAGTGGAGCCGGACAGTCAATCCGCTCCGCTATTGCTACCCAGTCCTGCCAGATTGGCATGGAGGTTTAGATTCCTCCCGCGGGTGTGCTAGTAAAAGGCACATCTTGCAAAATATAAAAACTCACCGGATTGGTGGGGCGCTTTGCGCTGAGTCCGTGATCTTCTGCTATGGGTGGTGGTACCTCAGCGGCCTTGAACAACACCTTCCAGACAGCTTCGTGCATCGTGTCGAAGAGCTCTCGCAGCGTCTGGTGTTCGGCCGGATCGAACTCCCACATATTGAAAGCCCGTCTCTGACATGGAAGGATTAGGCGGAAGAGCATGACCTGGACCACATTGACAAGCTTGATTTTCTTGCTTATCATATTTTTGACGTAGGTCTAAAGTCCGGTCAGCTCCACCGATGAGCCCCAGGCTAGGCCCTTCTCTTTCCAGGAGGTGAGGCGCATGGGGACGCCAGATCGAAATTTGGGGGCCGCTGCCCAGTTGGTGTCACGTGGCTTCGTGATGTAGAACCACCCCGATTGCCACCCCTTCACGGTCTCCACATAGGAGCCTTCGAGCCAAGTAACATTGGGCATCTTGCCCACCATGGTGCCTCCGCACTCCACTTGCTAGCCGACCACCACCTTTGGCTTCACGTTGAAGGTCTTCAGCCATAGGCCGAAGTGGGGCGTAATGCGTAGGAAGGCTTCGCACACGACGATAAACGCCGAGATGTTGAGGATGAAATTGGGGGCCAGATCATGGAAGTCCAGCCCGTAGTAGAACATGAGCCCGCGGACAAATGGGTGGAGGGGGAATCCCAGTCCACGGACAAAGTGAGAGAGAAACACTACCCTCTCCTGAGGCTTCGGGGTAGGGATGATCTGCCCTTCGGTAGGGATCCGGTGCGTGATGTCTACGGCCAGGTATCCGGCCTCCCGAAGCTTCGTGATGTCCTCCTCCTTAACAAAGGAGGCCATCCACTTGCCTCCCGCTCTGGACATACTTGGAATGACTTTGCGGAGAAGGAGAAAGCTTGGGCGCTAGAGCTCGAGCGAGATAGAATAGATAAGCAGAGGAAGAAGAAGGCGTGGGTGAAAAAGGGGAGTCCTTATCTCTTTATAAAGGCAGCAGGGATCCTACGCCTCCCCACTTGCCCGGTAAACTCGCTTATTCCCCAAGCGCCGTGTTGATGGCGCGGTTGGGTTACCCACACCCGTATTGATGAGAATCCCATGATAAAGGGGACACGATCTCTGCTTCGACAATACGTGCCAATAAAACCGCCTCGCGATATGTGCGATAGCTGGTTGAGAAAAACGGTTCGAATAAGGACTGGACCGTGGCGTGATGTCACACTGTGAAAAGTTGTTAGCAGATTAGATTTGTGGAATATTGTGCTCTCTGCGGTGGTATGTGGAATTTGTTTTGCAGAGCCGAACACGATCCTTGTGTTCAAGATCTTCTATGGAGTATTCGGAGAAGGAACCCGCCTTGCAATGCCGAAGACAATCTGCACGCCGAACTCATCATCATTGAAGCCTAGTCCAGGGGCTACCGAGGGAGTCCTAGATTAGGGGGGTCCTCGGACAGACGGACTATATGCTTATGCCGGACCTTTTGACTACAAAGATACAAGATTGAAGACTTCGTCCCGTGTTCGGGTGGGACTCTCCTTTGCGTGGAAGGCAAGCTTGGAAATTAGGATATGTAGATCTCCTTCTCTGTAACCGACTCTGTGTAACCCTAGCCCCCTTCGGTGTCTATATAAACCAGAGGGTTTAGTCTGTAGGACAACAACAATCATAATCATAGGCTAGCTTCTAGGGTTTAGCCTTTACATTCTCGTGGTAGATCAACTCTTGTAATACTCATATCATCTAGATCAATCAAGCAGGAAGTAGGGTATTACCTCCATAGAGGGGGCCCGAACCTGGGTAAACATTGTGTCCCCCGCCTCCTGTTACCCTTAGCCTTAGACGCACAGTTCGGGACCCCCTACTCGAGATCCGCCGGTTTTGACACCGACACCTTCTATTCAACCTTTCGAGTGAAATTGTTGCAGACATGGTATGTGTGAGAGTTTGAGCCATAACCGAGTAGGAAACCTTCATGAGATTTAGGAGAAAATTTCGAACGACGATGCTTATCAAGAATGTAGCACTTTGAGCCGAATACCCGAAAGTATCCAACTTGGGGTTTGTTACCGGTGATAAGTTCGTATGCCGTCTTGCCGAGTAGCTTGTGAAGATATAGATGATTCGTTGCATGGAAAGCTGTCTCAACAACTTCCGCCCAAAAGTGTTTTGGCATCTTGTACTCATCAAGCATCGTTCTCGCCATTTCAATGAGCATCCGATTCTTCCTCTCAAACAACTCCATTTTGTTGAGGCATGTATGTGGCTGAGAACTCATGTGAAATTCCTTCTTCGTCAAGAAAGGTGTCCACATCTGCGTCCTTGAACTCCGTTCCGTTGTCGCTGTGAACCTTCTTGATCTTCAGTTCAAATTGATTTTGGGCCTTCCTAGCGAAGTTCTTGAAGATCTTTTGGACCTACGATTTATCAGCAAGAAAGAACACCCACGTAAATGTTGAAAAATCATCAACAATGACCAATCCGAATGAGTTACCACCAAGACTCTTGTAGGCGTTGGGACCGAAGAGATCCATGTGAAGTAGCTCAAGTGGTCTTCTCGTGGTCATGATGTTCTTCACGGGATGACTTCCTCCAACTTGTTTTCCTGCTTGGCAAGCACTACAAAGTCTATCCTTGTCAAATATAACATCTTTAACGCCAAGGATATGATCACCTTTAATAAGCTTGTCAAGATTTTGCATGCCAACATGACCTAACCGTCTATGCCACAACCAGCCTTTAGAAGATTTAGCAATTAAGCAAGTTCTAGGTTGAGCCTTTTTAGTGAAATCAACAATGTATAGATCACCTCTACGTATGCCGGTAAAGACCATATTATGATTATCTCTTCAAAACACTTGGCAATCTACTTTAGTAAATAGGACATTGAAACCGAAATCGGCAAGTCTAGATATAGAAAGTAAATTGTAGCCAAGAGATTCAACGAGCATAACATTTTGTATGGAGATGTCATGTGAGATGGCCACCTTACCAAGGCCAACCACCTGACCCTTTGAGTTACCACCAAAAGTGAGATACTTTCGAGGGTAGTCGTTTTCAGCAAGCTCACGAAACATATCCTTGTCTCCGGTCATGTGATCGGTACATCCACTATCAAGAACCCATTACTTTCCTCCAGCCGTGTAGCTGCGAAGGTTAGCCATAAGACCAAAGTGTCTCATAGACTCATCGAGATCATAGTCACTATCATCATCCTCATCATAGTATCCATGTTCAACATCATCTTGTGATTGATCATTTCCTAGAGAGAGTGATTCATTAGTTTTGTGATCATGACAATGTGCATCTCTATGAATTGTAATGACTTCAGAAATGATGTTGCTAATGATTCCAACATCTCCTTTGGCACGCATAAGGTCACGAAGCTCAAATAGACAATCACCAAACTTAGGATCATTGGGACTCATCTTATTCAAAGCAATAGACTTGTGTCTAAGTTTTTCAAGGAACAGTTTAGAAATCATTCCTCAAGAAATCTACATATAGTGTAAGCACATTCAAGAGTCGGCAAGCGAGCAATCAAATTTCCAGGTAATCCTCTAGTGATAAGATTGATAGTTCTAAGATTGCGAACCATATCAAGAGACTCATCAAGGGTGGGATGCAAAGGATCAACAAGGGGCGCAGAAGGGGTAGTAATGTACTTGTTCAAATGATATTCATTAAAAATCTCAAGCATCTCATTTTTCCAAGCAATAAAGAACTCTCCATCAAGCATAGGCACTCTACGTCTAATACTCCCAATCGTAGACTCATCCATCTTCCTCCAATGGTATCTAAACCAAAGCAATGGAGACCAATGCTCTGATACCAATTGAAAGGATCGAGAAGAGGTGTCTAGAGGGGGGGGGGTGATTAGACCCTCAACAAGTGAAGATAGTAGTTTTTAGGTTTTTCAAGTTGAGGTTGGAAATCAGCACAATTTCAAGCATTCACAATACAATTCAAGAAAGCATGTAAAGAGTATATGAGCAGCGAAAAGTAAAGCATGCAACTTGCAAGAAAGTAAGGGGATGGGATTGGAGTGTGCAAACGCAATTGGAGACTCGGAGTTCTTTTGGCATGGTTCCGATAGGTGGTGCTATCGTACATCCACGTTGGTGGAGACTTCAACCCATGAAGGGTAACGGTTGGGCGAGTCCACGGAGGGCTCCACCCACGAAGGGTCCAGGAAGAAGCAACCTTGTCTATCCCACCATGGCCATTGCCCATGAAGGACTTGCCTCACTTGGGTAGATCTTCATGAAGTAGGCGATCTCCTTGCCCTTACAAACTCCTTGGTTCAACTCCACAATCTTGATGGAGGATCCCAAGTGACACCTAACCAATCTAGGAGACACCACTCTCCAAAAGGTAATAGATGGTGTGTTGATGATGAACTCCTTGCTCTTGTGCTTCAAGTGATAGTCTCCCCAACACTCAACTCCCTCTCACACATTTGGCTATGGTAGAAAGATGATTTGAGTGGAAAGAAACTTGGGGAAGGCTAGAGATCAAGATTCTTGTGGTTGGATTGGAATGTCTTGGTCTCAACACATGAGTAGGTGGTTCTCTCTAAGAAAATGAGTAGTGGAAGTATAGGCACGTTCTGATGGCTCTCTCACAAATGGAGAAGGGGGTGGAGGGGTATATATAGCATCCACACAAAATCTAGTCCTTACACACAATCTTCCAAACTCGGTGCGACCGAATAGTGAAACTCGGTCAGACCGGTATGGTCGAAAATGTGAACGTTAGAGTTTTCAGTGGGACCGATGTGCTAGGGTTAGGGCAAAACCTCATCTCAGTGAGACCGATTGCGTGAACTCGGTGAGACTGATTTCAGCAATAAGAAAATGGATACTTGGTCAAGCAAACTCGGTGGGACCGATTGCAAATTTCGGTGAGATTAAAACAACTGCAATAGGTAACAGAGAGTTTGCAAGGCCATCTCGGTGAGACCGAGATCCCATCGGTGAGACCGAACTGATTAGGGTTTGTGGAAGTAGGTGCAGCAAGGCACGTATTGTATTGCTGCCATCGAGGATAAAAAGATGGGGTTTTCATCATATTGCTTGAGTTAATTCCTCTACATCATGTCATCTTGCTTAATGCGTTACTCCGTTCTTATGAACTTAATTCTCTAGATGCATGTTGGATAGTGGTCGATGTATGGAGTAATAGTAGTAGATGCAGGCAGGAGTCATTCTACTTGACACGGACGTGATGCCTATGTTCATGATCATTGCCTTAGATGTCTTCATAATTATGCGCTTTTCTATCAATTTCTCGGCAGTAATTTGTTCACCCACCATAATACATGCTATCTCAAGAGAAGCCACTAGTGAAACCTATGGCCCCCGGGTCTCTTTTCCATCATATTAAGTCTCTTTTCCATATTATTGAATCTAGTTTACATCTTGCTAGTTTCCGATCTATTATTTTGCAATCTTTACTTTCCGATCTATACATCAAAAATACCAAAAATATTACTTTATTATCTCTATCAGATCTCACTTTTGCGAGTGATCGTGAAGGGATTGACAACCCCTTTATCGTGTTGGTTGCAAGTTCTTGATTGTTTGTGCACGTTTTCGGTGACTTGTGCGTCATCTCCTACTGGTCTGATACCTTGCTTCTCAAAACTGAGGGAAATAATTACGCTACTTTGCTGTGTCACCCTTTCTTCTTCAAGGGAAAAGCAACGCAAGCTCAAGAGGTAGCAAGAAGGATTTCTGGCACCGTTGCCGGGGAGATCTTTGTCAAGTCCAGCCATACCAAGTACCCATCATAAACTCTTCTCCCTTGCATTACATTATTCGCCATTCGCCTCTTGTTTTCCTCTCCCCCACTTCTAAAATGATTTTCGAAAACCTTTGCCTTTTCTTCGCCTTCTTCCCGCATGTCTTTTTGTTTGTGTTTCCATGTGCCTTCTATTTGCTTGCATCTTTGCTTGCTAAAAATATATTTATATGGATCCACTTAAAGTGTTCTACTTGGATAATCTTCGATCCTTATGCGCTCATGCTGAAACCCAACTAGCCTAGTTGATGGGAAATCTTTAGATGAGCATGCTCATTTTGTGCGTCACCGTTTGTCTGAAAAGGGGAGACCCTTATGGGATCAAATAAACAGATTGCTGTGTTATGCTTGGAATCTTTGTGAAATTTGTGATTTTACTTGTTGCTCTAAGAACCCTAAAAAATACCTTCCGTACCTATGTGAGTTTAATGATAATGAAATCTTATCTTCTTATGCAAAGGGTGTTTATAGTTACTATGATATCGAACAAATTAAAGAATTTGTTGCTTTTAAGGGTGCTTATGAAGTTGCTTCTTTGATTGAAAAGTATGATATTACTCTCTATGAATCTAATTTTTTTGACATACTTAAATATTGCTATGAAAACTATGCTCATTATGTCTATGTCAAAGAATTTATTGAAAGAATTATCGTTGCTTTGGAAGAAAATATGATATGCATGAAACCATAGATAATTATGATTCCAATGATTTGATTGGAATATCCCTTGATGAACAAGATGCTTGCTATTCTTGTGGCCATGATGCCAATATTTATGAAGATGAATTTACTATAGTTCCTTATGTTAAACATGAGATTGTTGCTATTGCACCCATACTTGATAGTTCCTTTGATGAAAAGCATGATTGCAATGATGTTATTATAAATTCTCTTAATGACAATTGTGTTAATGATATGAAAAACCCCAAGCTTGGGAATGCTAGTTTTGCTATGTCTACTATTTGTTGCAATGATCATCATTGGGGTGATTCTTTTTATGATCTTGAAAATTTATTTAAGCCCCATGATGAATATGAAATTGATAATAGTGTTTGCAATATTATTGAAAGTGGGTTTGGAAGAGTGTCAACTTTAGATCCCACATATTTTCAGAATGTTCAATCTTACGAAATTTTTGATAAAAGTGGGTTTGGAGAGGTCATGACTTTAGTTAATGTTAATCCCACTATTTTTGAAGAGTGTCAACTTCGCATGCATGTGGATCATGTTGAAAATATTTTGTGTGATAGCTATTTTGTTGAATTTGCTTATGATCCCACATGTAATTATTATGAGAGAGGAAAATATGGTTGTAGAAATTTTCATGTTACTAAATTACCTCTCGTTATGTTGAGATTGCTATTGTTCCTTTCCGCTTCCTTGCATATGCTAGTTTTTGCTTGCTATGATAATTTGTTTGCCTATAAGATGCCTATGCATAGGAAGTATGTTAGACTTAGATGTGTTTGTCACATGTTTCATGATGCTCTCTTTGCGCTTAAATTCTTGTCTTTCATGTGAGCATCATTGAAATTATATATGTCTAGCTAGGGGCGTTAAACGATAGCGCTTGTTGGGAGGTGAAAGTGCAACTATCCCTAGGTGGTTTTGGTAATTCCTAACAACATATAGCTCATTGAGTTAACATCATTCCAAGATGAACATTTCAGGAAAAGCTCAATGAATGGCATGGCATGGATGAGGAAAGTGGATCCCTCAAAATACTAAGGATAAAATGATTGGCTCAAGCTCAAAAGCTCAAGACTCTACATTTTATATTTTAGTGATCCAAGATCACATTGAGTCTATAGGAAAAGCCAATACTATCAAGGAGGGATGAGGTGTTGCTTAATGAGTTTCTTGCTCCACAGTGCTTAGTGATATACTCCAAAAACCCTCAACTACTTTCTCATATCCACATATGACCCAAACCAAAAGTCAAACTCGGCCCTACCGATTCTTTCTATCTGGCGCCACCGAGTTCAGATGTCATAGCCACTGCCACAAACCCTAGGCAAATCGGTCTCACCGATAGGGATCTCGGTCTCACCGAGATGGGATTGTAATCTCTTTGTTTCCCTTTGTAACGTTTCGGTACCATCGAGATGAGCGATCGGTACCACCGAGATTGCAATGTAAACTCTCTGTTTCCTTTTCGTAACATTTCGGTCCCACCGAAATGAGCGAACCGGTCCCATCGAGTTGACCTGACCAACTCTCTCGTTAGCTTATTACCAAAATCGGTCTCACCGAGTTTGTGTAATCGATCTCACCGAGATTATGTTATGCCCTAACCCTAACCATATCAGTCCTACCGAGTTGCATGTCGGTCCCACCGAAAATCCTAACGGTCACTAGGTTTACTGAATCGGTTAGACCGAGTTTCTCAATTCGGTCCCACCGTGATTGGTAAATTGTGTGTAATGGTTCGATTTTGTGTGGAGGCTATATATACCCCTCCACCTCCTCTTCATTCATGGAGAGAGCCATCAGAACAAGCCTACACTTCCAACTTACCATTTCTAAGAGAGAACCACCTACTCATGTGTTGAGGCCAAGATATTCCATTCCTACCATATGAATCTTGATCTCTAGCCTTCCCCAAGTTGCTTTCCACTCAAATCTTCTTTCCACCAAATCCAAATCCTGTGAGAGAGAGTTGAGTGTTGGGGAGACTATCATTTGAAGCACAAGAGCAAGGAGTTCATCATCAACACACCATTTGTTACTTCTTGGAGAGTGGTGTCTCCTAGATTGACTAGGTGTCACTTGGGAGCCTCCGACAAGATTGTGGAGTTGAACCAAGGAGTTTGTAAGGGCAAGGATATCGCCTACTTCGTGAAGATCTACCGCTAGTGAGGCAAGTCCTTTGTGGGCGACGACCATGGTGGGATACACAAGGTTGCTTCTTCGTGGACCCTTCGTAGGTGGAGCCCTCCGTGGACTCGCGCAACCGTTACCCTTCGTGGGTTGAAGTCTCCATCAACTTGGATGTACGATAGCACCGCCTATCGGAACCACGACAAAAACATCCGTGTCTCCAATTATGTTTGAATTCTCCAAACCCTTCCCCTTTACATTCTTGCAAGTTGCATGCTTTACTTTCCACTGCTCATATACTCTTTGCATGCTTGCTTGAATTGTGTGAAGATTGCTTGACTTGTGCTAAGATAGCTAATATATGCTAAAGACTAAAATTGGGAAAAGGTTTAGTTTTTAATTGCTCAAGTAGTCTAATCACCCTCCCTCTAGACATACTTCCGATCCTACAAGTGGTATCAGAGCTTTGGTCTCCATTTGCTTTGATTTCCATAGCTTTTGGTGGTCATAGCCTTGGTTTCACAACCTAGGAGAGTATGATGTCTAGCGAGGGAAATTATCACCGTAGAGGTCCTTACTTTGATGGTACAAATTTTGCTAGTTGGAAGCATAAGATGAAAATGCATATTCCCGGACATAACTCCGCCGTTTGGGCTATTGTGTGTATTGGCTTGCAAGGTGAATTCTTTGATGGGAGAGAACCAAATCGTGAAGCTAGCGCTGAAGAGTTGAAGATGCTGCAATACAACGCTCAAGCTTGTGATATCCTCTTCAATGGATTGTGCCCCAAAGAATTCAACAAAATCAGCCGTCTTGAGAATGCAAAGGAAATTTGGGATACTTTGATTGATATGCATGAAGGTACCGACTCCGTCAAGGAATCCAAATTGGATGTGCTCCAAAGTCAACTTGACAAGTTCAAAATGAAGGATGGTGAAGGTATTGCTGAAATGTACTCTAGGCTTGCTCTTATCACAAATGAGATTGCGGGTTTAGGAAGTGAAGAGATGACCGACAAATTCATCATCAAGAAGATCCTAAGAGCATTGGATGGAAAATATGATACCGTGTGCACATTAATCCAAATGATGCCCAACTACAAGAATCTCAAGCCTACGGAAGTCATTGGAAGAATTGTTGCTCATGAGATGTCACTAAAGGATAAGGAGGAACTTCACAACAAGTCAAGTGGTGCTTACAAATCCTCATGTGAAGCCCCTACGTCATCAAGTGAGAAACAAACCTTCAATGAAGAATTGAGCTTAATGCTGAAGAACTTCAACAAATTCTACAAGAGTAGAAGCAAATAGAGAAGCTCCAAGTCAAGGTCCTACAATGACAAAAGATCTTCCAGTCGAGAGCGCAATTGCTACAATTGTGGGAGACCCGGACACTATTCCAATGAGTGTACGACAACACCCTACAAAAGAAGAGAAGATTCTCCCAAGAGAAGAAGTAGAAGAGAAGAATCACCGCCAAGAGAGAGGAGGAGTAGAGATGATCGTTATGAACGAAGAACATCCCGGAGAAGCAAGGATTCGGAAAGGAAGGACAAGTCATCAAGGAGCTACACAAAACGAAGACATCAAGCTCATGTTGGTGAATGGGTATCCGGTTCCGACTCTGAACATCACTCCGAGAGAAGCTATCACTCCGACTCTGAACATACTCAAGATGAAGGGGTTGCCGGTATAGCACTTGTGTCAACCAACTCCTACGATATATTTGATTCACCAAATAAAGGACTTGGAAGATGCTTCATGGCTAAAGGCCCTAAGGTAACACACCCCGAGTATGTTGATTTCAACAGTGATGAAGATGACTTGTTAGGTGACGATGATATACTTATTGACAACTCTAGTGATGAATACTACGATGAAACGTCAATTAATCATGCTAATCAAGATAAACTGAATGACAATGATAAGGAGAAAATTGAGCTTCTTACTAAAGAACTAAACACTCTTAAGTTAGCTCATGAAACTATCTTAGAAGATCATCGAGAACTTTTAAGGACTCATGAGAAATTACGCTTTGAAAAGCTCAACCTTGAGCAAGAGCATGAGTTCTTAAAAGCAATCAATGATGATCTCCATAAGAAAATTTCTTCTTACATTGCCAAGCATTTACTCTTATCTACTTACATGCCTCAAGTCAAGTCTAGTAACAAAAACAAGAAGGATTCTTCCTCTAGTAGTAATAATCATCATGTTAAATCCAATATTGTTCCTTCTAGTAGTTCTCTTGATTCCACTAATGATTCTCTTAGCCAAGTTACACTTGAGCAAGAAAATAGCTTATTGAAGGGAATTATAGAGAAAGGTGTTTACAAGAGCCTTGACGGGAGTAAGCGATTCGAGGAAATTGTACGCAAGCAAGGAAGGCACCGGAAGAACCAAGGTGCTGGTTTTGGACGAAAGTTCAATGCCAATGGAGTTGAGTGGGAAGAAGATCAATATCCCAAGATGAAGGTTGTTCCTTAACAAGAGAAGTATGATCCTACTTCCTTCAAGGGGACACAAGCTCAAGATGATCTTCCACCACAAGACCACAAGCAAAAAGGCAAGGACAAGCTTCAAGAGGAGATTGATGCATTTGAAGAAGCTCCTAAGGCCTTGGTCAAGTGGGTTCCCAAGACTACGTCAAGTTCTACTTCATCAAGTACGACTACAACTCCAAGGATTCCCGTCAAGATGATGTGGATCCCGAACAAGAAGAACTAGAGAGTTCTTGAGGGTGACTCCGCCAACATACTTCAATAATATCATTTTGGCAACAACAAGTGCAATCAACTTCCACATCTTGCACTAGTTCAATGAGTCACAAACCCTCTTGTTGGTAAGACAAGGGACAAGGTAACATAATGCTTTCATGTACATCATCTTGTGTGTGCATCACTCTATGTCTATGGATATATTTGTTTGTTCCTTGTGGGACTAACCCGTGTAGGTATTGAAAGTGCAACTCACTCCAAAGGATAGCTCCAAATGATCTTCATCAACATTGAGCATCCACATCTTCAACACCTACATGAAGTCATCATCAACAAAACCCAAGGTTAGTTCATCCCTCTAAGGGGGGATCTCACATCTAGGGGGAGCTTAACTCTAAGAATAGAGTCAAAGCAACTCTAATGGTGTGAACACATCAATGCATTATGTAAAAGTGGTAACCCCACTTGAGCTTAAACGATGAGTATGACCTATGATCAAATGTTCTCATTTGACTCCTACATCAATATACTCATATACAGATGACCTAGTCATCGCCAATTGTTTGATAGATGCTAGAATTGGTTGTGCATGCCTTGCCACATATTTCATTTGTCATTTTATTGCGTGAGCATGTTGGTTGCATATTTTACTCATTCGAGGACGTCCACTTGTAGTTTTGCTTGTCTGGCTTCTTTTCTTTTGCCAAGTGGATGAACAAGAATGCCTAAGAACCTTCTCTAGCTATCTATGCTTTTCCTGTCTCAAACTCTATTCATGCTACATCAAAAAATTTGATCAAGTCAGATTCAAACCACTCTGTGTGAGGAGCACTCGGAGTCCCCGATTCGTCATAGACTTAAACTTCCAAAACTTCTTTGTGCATTTCGGTCTGACCGATTCTTCCATTTCGGTCATACCGAGATCACTAAGTCGATCTAGGTTTTCAATCTCGGTGCAACCGATTTGAACTTTTCGGTCTCACCGAGTTGCTGTAACTGTCAACAGTTATGCATCTCGATGCCACTGAGTTGTTCCTCTCGGTCACACCGACAGGGTCGGGCTATATATACTCACGGGCAAAAATTTGGAAACTTTCTCCAAACCCCTTCGCCCGCACATAGCTCGCTCTGCCTCCAAGGTCTCCTGATCTTCGACTTCGTCGCCAGCCGCCTCCAGTCACTGGTTTCCGCCGCCGTCAATGGAACTCAACCCCGCCGTTGCCGCCGTAGCGAGTTCATCGCCAAGCTAGGGTATGGACTTGATCACAGTGCTATCCCTGTCTAATTCCTAGCACATTGTGTTCATCATGATTCTTGCCACGTTTGAAACGATTCTATCCAGTCAAAACAATCCATAGATTAGAAGTGAATTGGAAATTTAGGGTTAGGTTTCCGTCGAAACCATCTCGGACCCACCGAGTTGTAAAACTCAGTTCCACCGATTCGGCTAAGGCCATTGCACATGTGATTCTCGGTCTGACTGAGAATTGCAAATCGGTGTGACCGAGTTCAAGACTTTGTGAAACCCTAGCAGTCTCGGTGCCACCAAACTGTGACTCGGTCTGACCGAGTTCACTAGTTTAGGTTCCAAAGCTGCTTCGGTATTACCGAGTTTGCAAATCGGTTGATCCGAAATGCTTTCTGTGGAAAACTAAAACTAAGTTTTTGAATCATTCTTTTGCAAAAACCTCTGTATTTTGTGATGCTCATCCATTCTATCTCATCTATATCTATTCACAGGGTCAGCAGTCAGTGTTTGCAGTATGTCTGACCAAAGTGACAGCCAGAACAGGGAAGAGGAGCAGGTTCATATGAGTGAGGGAACTAGTCCCTCTAGCACCTCAAATGATGGCAGCAGGAGCACCCCAAGCAACTTGCCCAAAGCTGCCACCAGGGCCAGAAAGAAGAGAACCTCAAACTCTGAGGATGAAGACTATGTGGCAGAAGAGGATGAGGCCACCTCCAGGAAAGTGCTCAAGAAAGAATATGGCACAACTGCAGCCACCAAGCCTGGACTAAACAAGAAGGTCCCTGCCAAGAGGACACCTATGCTGAAAGTCAGCGCATCAACTCAAGAACCTGAGAAATCAGATCCCAAAGAGGCTGCTGTAGAAGGGAAGAAGAGAAAGGAAAGGGTCAAGAAGACCATGGCCAGAGTTGTTGGACAACCTTCCATGATGGAAGAGGAAGAGGAAGAAGAGGCTGCTGCACCTGCACCCAAGGCTCAAAAGCTTATGGGTGATGCTATTAGGTCAGGGGCTGCATCATCAAAGCCCAAAGAAGCACCCAAAGCTGCCTCCAAGCCCAAGACTGCACCTAAGAGAAATACCAGGAACATACCAGCTGCTGAGAAGAACAAGGCCCCAGTGCCTGAAGTTGCTGAAGAAGAAGAAGATGAAGGACAAGTTCTGAGAAAATTGAAACCTAAGATTCCAGACCACAATGATGCTCATCTAGTGGCTGAGACCATGAAGCTGAGGAAGGATGCAGGACTCAGACAATGGAGATTGTCTGATCCTTATGCAATCAGGAGAAGGACTGTTGTTGACTACAGGTTCCATACTAAGGAACAGTAGGATTTCTATGAGACTGTGCTGCTGGACAAGAAACAAATTGTGTGTGACATGAGGTGTGTGGACTGGAAATACATGAAGGAGAATGAGGAACACTATCCAGGTGTGTATGACAGTTTCAGTGCTTGTGGAGTTGCAAACTTTGTTGGACAGAAGTTCACAAAGTGGAATGATGAGCTCATAATGCAATTCTACTCCACAGCACACTTCTATCCAGATGGCAGGATAGTATGGATGTCTGAAGGTACAAGGTACCAATCAACTATTGAAGAATGGGAAAATCTGATCAATGCACCTAAGGAGAGAGAAGATGACTTGGATGTCTATGCCAAGAAGAAGAAGGATCACAATTCTATGGCACACATGTACAAGGAGATCCCAGATAAAGCTCTTGAAACTCATAAGTTTGGATCTGTACATTTCCTTCTGTCAGGACTACCAACGATCAACTGGATCCTTAGGCACACTCTCTTGCCCAAGTCAGGTGACCACAACATGATCAGAGGCCATGCAATAAACTTGCTACACATATTTGATGTGCCACAGAAGTTCGAGGTCATGAGCCTCATAGTTGAGACTATCAAGAGGACAGCAACTGACCAGAAAAGAAGCTGTGGGTATGCCCCATAGATCCAGGAGCTGATCAACTCTAAGATAGGCACAGACACATACTTGTTGGATAAGGAACACTTTGCTATCTATCCAGACTTTGAGGACAACCAAGTGGTGATGGATGAGAATGAACCATCTTCTGTGCATGCTCAAGCAAAGAAGGAGAAGGCAAGGACAGAGAAGGCTACCAAGATGCCAACAATGGAAGAGGCATCCCAGTACTTTTTGAAGAGCAAACAAGATCAACCAGGCTACTTGATTGCATCCACTCCGAGGATTGAGAAGGGGCTGGCCTCCTTGACTCAAAACCAGGAGAGCCTGGAGAGGATCATGGAGCAGAAGTTCTATGACTTGGATGTGAAGGTAACTGAGATCCAGTCTGTTGTTGAGCAGCTTCAGGATGATATGCAGGAGAGGAAGGGCAAGGCAACCACTGATGCTTCTGCCAGAGTGCCTAGAGCTCAGAGATCAGCTGCAGTGCTAGTGACAGACACCAGAGCCACTTCATCTGCACCAGCTACAGCTCCTACAACTCCAGTGCAACCAACTCCAGCACCTACACCTCTAGCTCCATCCACATCAACTGAAGCTTTTGTCCTTGGCATCATATCTACACCACCACATCAAGACCAAGCCTGAGAGACGACATAGTACTATGCATTTTCTAGCAACTTTTTGGTAACTTGTTGCCAAAGGGGTAGAAAAATGTATAGATCATAGGCTTCAAGAGAGAGTGTTGCTTTTTGTTCTCTCTTGCTTTGGTGGTTGAAAATTATTTGCTTTTGCTTGCTTGAGATACTACTTTATTGCCTATGTGATACAATGATGATCATGTGTTTGATCATATGCTACATTTATGCTTGTTGGATGACATTATCCCATTTATCTCCATATGATCATTCACTTTACTTGGTGATGAGTTCATGTATTCAATCTTTACTACTTTGAGCGCTCCACCAAGATGTATGTGACATGGAAGAGTAACCCATGAACCTAACTCCTTGTGCATTTGCAGTCCAAAGCAAATCTTAAAACTATGCACAAATTTTGGGGGAGCTCTTGCTTATCACACACTTCTCAAAGCAACAAGGTTTTCACTCTTATTATTATTTGTCGAATCTTTGATCTATATGTTGTCATCAATTACCAAAAAGGGGGAGATTGAAAGTGCAACTATCCCTAGGTGGTTTTGGTAATTCCTAACAACATATAACTCATTGAGCTAACATCATTCCAAGATGAACATTTCAGGAAAAGCTCAATGAATGACATGGCATGGATGAAAAAAGTGGATCCCTCAAAATACTAAGGATAAAAGTATTGGCTCAAGCTCAAAAGCTCAGGACTCTACATTTTATATTTAGTGATCCAAGATCACATTGAGTCTATAGGAAAAGCCAATACTATCAAGGAGGGATGAGGTGTTGCTTAATGAGTTTCTTGCTCCACAGTGCTTAGTGATATGCTCCAAAAACCCTCAACTACCTTCTCATATCCACATATGACCCAAACCAAAAGTCAAACTTGGCCCCACCGATTCTTTCTATCCGGCGCCACCGAGTTCATATGTCATAGCCACTGCCACAAACCCTAGGCAAATCGGTCTCACCGATAGGGATCTCGGTCTCACCTAGATGGGATTGTAATCTCTCTGTTTCCCTTCGTAACGTTTCGGTACCACCGAGATGAGCGATCGGTCCCACCAAGATTGCATTGTAAACTCTCTGTTTCCTTTTCGTAACATTTCGGTCCCACCGAAATGAGCGAACCGGTCCCGCCGAGTTTACCTGACCAACTCTCTGGTTAGATTATTACCAAAATCGGTCTCACCGAGTTTGTGTAATCAGTCTCACCGAGATTACGTTATGCCCTAACCCTAACCATATCGGTCCTACCGAGTTGCATGTCGGTCCCGCCGAAAATCCTAACGGTCACTAGGTTTACTGAATCGGTCAGACCGAGTTTCTCAATTCGGTCCCACCGAGATTGGTAAATTGTTTGTAACGGTTAGATTTTGTGTGGAGGCTATATATACCCCTCCACCTCCTCTTCATTCGTGGAGAGAGCCATCAGAACAAGCCTACACTTCCAACTTACCATTTCTGAGAGAGAACCACCTACTCATGTGTTGAGGCCAAGATATTCCATTCCTACCATATGAATCTTGATCTCTAGCCTTCCCCAAGTTGCTTTCCACTCAAATCTTCTTTCCACCAAATCCAAATCCTGTGAGAGAGAGTTGAGTGTTGGGGAGACTATCATTTGAAGCAAAAGAGCAAGGAGTTCATCATCAATACACCATTTGTTACTTCTTGGAGAGTGGTGTCTCCTAGATTGGCTAGGTGTCACTTGGCAGCCTCCGACAAGATTGTGGAGTTGAACCAAGGAGTTTGTAAGGGCAAGGAGATCGCCTACTTCGTGAAGATGTACCGCTAGTGAGGCAAGTCCTTCGTGGGCGACGACCATGGTGGGATAGACAAGGTTGCTTCTTCGTGGACCCTTCGTGGGTGGAGCCCTCCATGGACTCGCGCAACCGTTACCCTTCGTGGGTTGAAGTCTCCATCAATGTGGATGTACGATAGCACCATCTATGGAACCACGACAAAAACATCCATGTCTCCAACTGCGTTTGAATTCTCCAAACCCTTCCCCTTTACATTCTTGCAAGTTGCATGCTTTACTTTCCGCTGCTCATATACTCTTTGCATGCTTGCTTGAATTGTGTGAAGATTGCTTGACTTGTGCTAAGATAGCTAAAATCTGCTAAAGACTAAAATTGGGAAAATGTTAAGTTTTTAATTGGTCAAGTAGTCTAATCACCCCCCTGTAGACATACTTCCGATCCTACAGGAGGCAACCCAATTTTATCTTTGTTCTTTGCTTTTTGCTCCTGTTTAGTAATAAATTATTAATATAGCTTCTGTGTAGATGTGGTTTTATGTTTTAGTTAGTGTTTGTGCCAAGTAGAACCTTTGGGAAGACTTGGGTGAAGTCTTTGCGATCTTGCTGTAAAAAATAGAAACTTCTGCGCTCACGAGAATAGCTGTCATTTTTTACAGAAGAGTGCGGTGGTCCTATGACTCAATGAAAGAAGATGAACAACGAAATAAATGCTACGTCTTCATTCTTCCTCGAACGCAATCATTTGCTTAGGACATGCATCAAACCAATTGCTTCTACTTCACCAATTTTTAGGGGTCACTCTTGATAGCTTTATCTTCGGTAGTAACCTTCACTGCTGCGCAGAGAGATTATCTTCGTCGTTTGCATCAAACTCCTCGATACATTAGGGACCTGTTACTCTGTGTGCACTAGCAAACACATAAGTCCCATACTGTTTATGTCAACAAACCCCAAAACATAAGGGGCATGTCATTGCACCAACAATCTCCCGCTTTTTGGACGGTTGTTGACAAAACAGATAATCATCAAAGTGAAGATAGATAAGTAAATTATAGAACAATCAAGAGGGAACTTGCATTACTCGACACAATGATGAAATATACCCCCCTGTATGTATGCATGGTCAACTGATATACAATGAAATTCCTTGCAATTCATTTGAGTGTCTGGAGGATTTTCAATCATACGAGATAATGATTCGCACTAATGATAGATAATGCAATGATAATAGAGTGCAATCATTCATAACTTCTGTTAATAATTTCACATGCAAAACAATAAGCTTCGACAGAGAATAGTGCAACAGGCGGGGTTATTAATATTACAACCCATAATAGAAGTTTTATATCAGAGCACAAGAAATGGCGTAAATGTTTCAAGAGATAGAGCGAGAAAACAGAAAGATCAAATCCAACAGAGAAAATCTATCAAACTCTCGATGTTATTCTCCCCCTTTTTGTCAACTAGTGTAAAAAAGTTAATGAAAAACACGAGTGCTAGAAAACAGTGAACATGATTCACTCTGAGGCATCACCTGATGAACTGCCCGAAGAAGTTTCTGACTCGGAAGTGTTTGGAACATCATCTTCAGTGGCAGGAGCAGCTGATCCTTCTAGAATAACCTGGGTCTTGGAAGAGGAAGGCACATTTGGATCAGCTTCGAGAGTCTTGCGAGACAGAGGATTTGCTTCAACAAGTTTTTTCATAGGTGATGTTGCTTCTGATTCGTCGAGTAATTTGCGCAGCTGAATTTGAAGTGAAGTCGTAGTAGGTTCACGAGATGGCAAAGGTGGAGTGGAGCGATCTTGGTAATCTTCAACAGTAAACCCTTGGTCAATGTACTGATAGAGTTCTTGGAGGTGATAATTGCTGAGTTGCTTCTTGGAAAAAAAATTCCGAAGTAATTTCCATAAGCGCTTCTTGTTTTCTGCTGTAATCATATGCACAACTTTTGTTCGGTTGTGAATAGCATTAAGTTCGGCATCCAGATGTTCTTTTTGTTGATGATCTTCGGCCATATGCTTTAATAGCAATTGTTAAATGTGCATGCTCACTTCAAGATGTGAAGGAGGTTTAGTGTTTGGCATGCGATCACACTGAGGTAGCTTGGGTCCATTGAAGATAATATGATAATCAGGACTTGTCATTGGAGTTTTTCCTGAAGAGAAATCTTCCATCACTTTCAGTGTATCGCGCACAGGAGGAATAAAGCTTTTATGGCTGACTTTGGCAAGATTTTCAGTCTTCATTGCATAGTCAATCACCTTCTAAATCTAGGGCTGATACGCCTCCAACGTATCTATAATTTTTTATTGTTCCATGCTGTTATACTATCATTCTTGGATGTTTTACATTCATTTTATAGCATTTTTGTATCATTTTTTGGGACAAACCTATTGACATAGTGCCCAGTGCCAGTTGTTGGTTTTTCTTGTTTTTTACTTCACAGAAAATCAATACCAAATGGAGTCCAAACGCAGCGAAACATTTTCTTGATTTTTTCTAGACCAAAAGACACCTGTTGGGCGAAAGAAGTATCAGAGGGGGGCTCCGAGGGGAGCACAACCCACTTGGGCGCGCCTGGGGGCCCAGGCGCGCCCTATTGGGTTGTGCCCATCTCGGCCGCCTCACGCACCGCCTCTTTGCTCTATAAATACCCCAATATTCCAGAAACCCTAGGGGAGTCGATGAAAAACAATTCCAGCCCCACAAGTTCCAGAAACTAAAGACCCAATCTAGACACCATCACGGAGGGGTTGATCATCCTCATTGGTGCCTCTTCGATGATGCGTCAGTAGTTCATTGTAGACCTATGGGTCCGTAGTTAGTAGCTAGATGGCTTCCTCTCTATCTATCTCTCTTTTGATTCTCAATACAATGGTCTCTTGGAGATCTATTTGATGTAACTCTTTTTGCGGTGTGTTTGTTGGGATCTGATGAACTTTGAGTTTATGATTAGATCTATGTTTTTATCCATGAAAGTTATTTGAGTCTTTTGATCTCTTATATGCATGATTACTTATAGCCTCGTATTTCTTCTTAGAATCTTTGGTTTAGTTAGGCCGACTAGATCGATTTCTCTTGCCATGGGAAGAGGTGCTTTGTGATGGGTTCGATCTTACGGTGCTCAATCCTAGTGACAGAAGGGGAGCTGACACGTATGTATCATTGCTATTAAGGATAACAAGATGGGGTCTATTCCTACATGAATAGATCTTGTCTACATCATGTCATCTTTCTTATTGCATTACTCCGTTTCTCCATGAACTTAATACACTAGATGCATGCTGGATATGATAGAGGTAACTGAAGATGCTTGATGGCGACAAGGTATTTGTTCGACCAGTTCATCCTTCTTCACAAGGACTACGATTGGTTGGAGGGTCTGTGACTTAACACAGAAGAGAAACTCTCTTCACCCTATTCTCCTCGACAGTCGATTCGTCAACCGATGCCGATCACTCGTGCTAGATACTTGAAGGCGATCTCCAAACCTTTACAGACTTCTTCGAGAACCACAATCACTCTTGGTCTCTGAAGAAATTGACACCTAACCACCTAGAGCGTTTGCAGCTCTCAAGAGTAATAGGCGGAGCATACTAATCTTAGATTCCAGTGATGCTGAACCACTATCTTATTCTTTGGCTCTAGGGTTTTTTCTCTCGGTGGATTTTAAACTCAAATCGCTTAGAGAGGGGGTTGCTCAACAATCTTCTCAGAATCAAATGGACCAGCCCCCAGACAAAGCCGACGCGAGGTGGCTATTTATAGCCGCAGCCTTCCCAGATGGGAAATGACCATTTTGGACACGAGGTCCAGCCAATGGCCAACCGACACGTTCACAACGGTATGATTTTGGAGCGACAGTAACATTACTTGAGGAACAAGTAATGCTAACTCCTTGGTCCGAGGCAAATCTCTCGCAACAAAGAAGATCACAGTCTCTTGCTGGCAAGTATTTGCTTGGAGCACAAAGAGATTTCTTTCTCTCACAACTTTAATAGGATTTGGGTTTAGCATCAGAGAATCTAAGCTTCGAAACGCTATACCCCTCTTAATAGTATGGTGGTCCTATGACTCAATGAAAGAAGAAGAATGATGACCCGCAAGTATACGGGATAGTTGTAGCCTCTTTCGATAAGTAAGAGTGTCAAACCCAACGAGGAGCTAAAGGTAGAACAAATATTCTCTCAAGTCCTATCTGCCACTGATATGACTCTACGCACACTTAGTGTTTGCTTTACCTAGAACAAGTATGAAACTAGAAGTACTTTGTAGGTGTAATAGGATAGGTTTGCAAGGTAATAAAAAGCAAGTAAATAAAAAGTAGGGGCTGTTTAGATAAAGAAGCAATAAAGTAAATATAGCGAGTGTGGAAAAGTGGTGGTAGGAGTTGTGAAATTGTCCCTAAGCAATTGACTATGTTACTAGACCGGTAATCACTATTGCAATTCTATTTGAGGGAGAGGCATAAGCTAACATACTTTCTCTACTTGGATCATATGCACTTATGATTGGAACTCTAGCAAGCATCCGCAACTACTAAAGATCATTAAGGTAAAACCCAACCATAGCATTAAAGCATCAAGTCCTCTTTATCCCATACGCAACAACCTACTTACTCGGGTTTGTGTTTCAGTCCCGCACGCAACCCACTATAAGTGAATCATGAACGCATTTTAACACCCTACAGCAGGAATCCCTCACGCTTGCGCGAAACAGAGGGCACCATAGGACAGCACCAATAATAAAACATGCAACTCAAACCAATCATAGCAATTCATCAATGACCGATAGGACAACGAAAATCTACTTAGACATCATAGGATGGCAACACATCATTAGATAATAATATGAAGCATAAAGCACCATGTTCAATTAGAGGGTACAGTGGGTTGCGGGAGAGTGGACCGCTGGATATAGATGGGGGAAGGTGATGGAGATGTTGGTGAAGATGGCGAAGGTGTTGGTGAAGATCACGGTGATGATGATGGCCCCCGGTAGCGCTCCGGCGCCACCAGAAGCAAGGGGGAGAGAGAGCCCCCCTTCTTCTTCTTCTTCCTTGACCTCCTCCCTAGATGGGAGAAGGGTTTCCCCTCTGGTCCTTGGCTCCCATGGCATGGGAGGGGCGACAGCCCCTCCGAGATTGGATCTATCTCTCTATTTCTGCGTTCTGGAATTCTGCCCTGGCACCGTTTCTCTTATATCCGGAGATCCGTAACTCCGATTGGATTGAAACCTTCCCCGAGATCTTTTTCCAAAAATTAGCTTTCTTGCGGCCAAACAAGGGAATCAACCGCCTTACGAGTGGCCCAGGAGGGTGGGGGGCGTGCCCACCTGAAGTGGGCGTGGGCCCCTATCTCCTGGCCACCTCGGGCACCGTCTCGTGTTGATTTTACTTCCCAAAAATCACAAATATTCCAAAATAATTCTCCATCCGTTTTTATCCCGTTTGGACTCCGTTTGATATGGGGTTTCCGCGAAACATAAAACATGCAATAGACAGGAACTGGCACTGGGCACTGGATCAATATGTTAGTCCCAAAAAATAGTATAAAAAGTTTCCAAAAGTATATGAAAGTTGAAGAATATTGGCATGGAACAATAAAAAATTATAGATACGACGGAGACGTATCAGCATCCCCAAGCTTAATTCCTGCTCGTCCTCGAGTAGGTAAATGATAAAAAAAATTAATTTTTGATGTGGAATGCTACCTAGCATAATCTTGATCATATGTCTAATCATGGCATGAATATTAAGACACGAGTGATTCAAAGCAATAGTCTATCATTTGACATAAAAACAATATTACTTCGAGTGTACTAGTAAAGCAATTATGTCTTTTCAAAACAACAAGGCCAAGGCAAGCTTATCCCTACAAAATCATATAGTTTGGCCATGTTTCATTTTCGTCACACAAAATGCTCCCATCATGCACAACCCCGATGACAAGCCGAGCAATTGGTTCATAATTTTTAACGCGCTTCAACTTTTTCAACCCTCACGCAATATATGAGCGCAAGCCATGGATGTAGCACTATAGGTGAAATAGAATATGATGATGGAGGTTTATGTGGGGAAGACAAAAAAGGGAGAAAGTCTCACATCGACGCGGCTAATCAACGGGCTATAGAGATGCCATGAATTGATGTCAATGCGAGGAGTAGGGATTGCCATGCAACGGATGCACTAAGAGCTATAAGTGTATGAAAGCTCAACAAAAGAAACTAGTGGGTGTGCATCCAACTTGCTTGCTCACGAGGACCTAGGGCATTTGAGGAAGCCCGTCGTTGGAATATACAAGCCAAGTTCTAATGAAAATTCCCACTAGTATATGAAAGTGACAACAATAGGAGACTCTCTAGATGAAGAACATGGTGCTACTTTGAAGCACAAGTGTGGAAAAAGGATAGTAACATTGCCCCTTTTTTTCTTTTTCTTTCTTTTTCCTTTTTTTCTTTATCGGTGGGCTTCTTTGGCCCCCTTTTTTATTTAGGCTTCTTTGGCCTTTCCTTTTTTTCCTTTTTTCCTTTTTTTCATGGGGCAATGCTCTATAATGATGATCATCACACTTTTATTTACTTACAACCCAATATTACAACTCGATACTAGAACAAAGATATGACTCTATATGAATGCTTCCGGCGGTGTACCGGGATGTGCAATGATCTAGCGTAGCAATGACATCAAAAAATGGACAAGCCATGAAAACATCATGCTAGCTATCTTACGATCATGCAAAGCAATATGACAATAAATGCTCAAGTCATGTATATGATGATGATGGAAGTTGCATGGCAATATATCTCGGAATGGCTATGGAAATGCCATGATAGGTAGGTATGGTGGCTGTTTTGAGGAAGATATAATGAGGCTTATGTGTGATAGAGCGTATCGTATCACGGGGTTTGGATGCACCGGCGAAGTTTTCACCAACTCTCAAGATGAGAAAGGGCAATGCACGGTAGCGAAGAGGCTAGCAATGATGGAAAGGTAAAAGTGCATATAATCCATGGACTCACATTAGTCATAAAGAACTCATATACTTATTGCAAAATTTTATTAGCCCTCGAAGCAAAGTACTACTACGCATGCCCCTAGGGGGATATATTGGTAGGAAAAGACCATCGCTCGTCCCCGACCGCCACTCATAAGGAAGACAATCAAAGAAGCACCCCATGCTTCAAATTTGTCACACAACGGTTACCATACGTGCATGTTACGGGACTTGCAAACCTCAACACAAGTGTCTCTACAATCCACAACCACCCACTAGCATGACTCTAATATCACCATCTTCATATCGCAAAACTATTGCAAGGAATCAAACATATCTTATTCAGCGGTCTACAAGTTTATGTAGGATTTTATGACTAACCATGTGAATGACCAATTCCTGTCATCTCTCTAAATAGATATAAGTGAAGCAAGAGAGTTTAATTATTTCTACAAAATATATGCCCACGCTCTAACAAATATAAGTGAAGCAAAAGAGCATTCTACAAATGGCGGTTTTCTATGTGAAGAGAAACATGCAATCCAAACTTCAAATGATATAAGTGAAGCACATGAAGCATTCTATAAAGCCATACTCAAAAGATCTAAGTGAGGTGCAATGAGCATTCTATAAATCAACCAAGGACTATCTCATACCAGCATGGTGCATAAAATAAAAATGAAAACTACATGCAAAAGACGCTCCAAGGTTGCACATATCGCATGAACGAAACGAATACGAAAACATACCGATACTTGTTGAAGAAAGAGGGGATGCCTTCCGGGGAATCCCCAAGCTTAGACGCTTGAGTCTCCTTGAATATTTACTTGGGGTGCCTTGGGCATCCCCAAGCTTGAGCTCGTGCCTCTCTTCATCTTCCTCATATCGAGACCTCCTCGCTTAGACACTTCATCCACACAAAACTTCAACGGAAAACTCGGTAAGATCCGTTAGTATAATAAAGCAAATCACCACTCTAAGTACTGTTGCAAACCAATTCATATTTTGTTTTTGCATTGTGTCTACTTAATATAACTTTTCCATGGCTTAATCCACTAATATAAATTGATAGATTCATCAAAACAAGCAAACTATGCATCAAAAACAGAATCTGTCAAACACAGAACAGTCTGTAGCAATCTGAACATTCACCATAATTCTGGTATCCCAAAAATTCTACCAAAATTAGGAAAACTAAAAGAGTTGTACATCAAGACATTACAAAAGGAATCAGAACCATTTGACGTTCCAGTAAAAAATGTAAAATCGCGCACTTCAGCCAAAGTTTCTGTCCTGCACCGTACAAACCAACAAGCATTGTAAACATCCTAAAGGCAAACCTTGGCACATTATTTTTATAATACAATGGAATTGTACAAGGGGATAATTATTTTTTATGAAAATTTTCTATAATTAAGATTCACAAAGTTTCCATGAGCATGAACAAAGTTCAAGGTTAGCTCCCACTTCAATTATGCTTGTCTTTCTCACTTTCACTTTCCTTTTCGAAAAGTTTTTAGGTTCCCCTCTTTATTTTTTTGTTTTTAAACTATATAAAAGCACTCAACATAAATAAATGACTCTCTAAAACTTCTGGATTGTCTCCCAGGCAGCGCTTTCTTTAAAGCCATTAAGCTAGGCATTTAGTGCTCAAGTAATGAATCCACCCGGATCCCAAGGTATATCAAAGCCAATTTTAATTAACAATGATTTGTAATTTAGTAGTGAGCACAAAGTAACATATATCATGCAACAACGAAGTCTAACTCTCTTCCTATGCATCGGCATGTCATAAAAGAACAATTCATGCACACATAGTAAAGGCCGATGCATAGTATAAACAGTTTCTTGCAATTTTATCATATTGGAAACATCGAGAGGTGGATATATAGTTCCTCTCTCATAATAATTGCAAGTAGGAGCAGCAAGCACATGCATATTACATTCATCAAAATCATCATGTGCAATGGTAAAAGGCAACCCATCAATATAATCCTTAATAAGCACAAATTTCTCTGATATAGTGTAGTCGGGAGAATTCAAAAAGATAATAGGAATATCATGCGTGGGTGCAATAGCAACAATTTCATGTTTAACATAAGGAACTATAGCAAGTTCATCTCCATAAGCATACTTCATATTGGCATCTTGGCCACAAGCATAGCAAGCATCATCAAAAAGGGATATTTCAAACAAATTCAAGGGATCATAGCAATCATCCTTCGGTAAGCACGAAAGGGAATTAAACAATGTATGAGTTGAAGAGTTACTCTCATTAGAAGGTGGGCACGGGTGATCAATCCGCTATTCCTCCTTTTGTTCTTCGCTCTCCTCATCATCTTTTTCATCCAATGAGCTCACAATTTCATCACTTTCTTCTTCCATAGCTTCCTGCAAAATATTAGTCTCTTCTTGGACAGCGGAGACTTTCTCAATAAATGCATTAATATAGTAATTGTATTCATAATTTTCATAGCAATATCTAAGTATAGCAAGATTTTCAGGCCTATAAACATCATCATCTAAAGCTTCATACTTTTCAAACTAAGATTCAATTTCATAAGCAGCCTTAAAAGCAACAAATTCTTCAATTTGTTCAACATCATAGTAATCATATATACCATTAGCATAAGAAGCTAAGGTTTCATTATCATTAAATTTGCATGAAAAGGGAAGGTGTGGAGCCTTCATCCTAGAACAACAAGTAATATCATATCTCAAGCATATATCCCGAGCATAGCAATGCAACATATTAATTTGATCCCATAATAGCTTCCCTTTCCGTGTCAAGCGATAATCCCTAAAGTATTCACATTGATCCAACGTGTCTTCATTATAAAGTTGAATGGGATTTTCTCAGGATTATCAAAGTAGTACATAATATCTTTCACAAAATGAGAATCGAGGGTTTTAGGAGTTACCCCATCTCTATGAGTAGCAAGTACACCTAATTTTTTTGGTATTTTGTGTTCCATATCCATAACTAAAGATAGAGAACAACTTAGAACAGCAAATAAAAATTACTTAGTGATAAAGCAAACAAGCACACACGAGAATATTCACCCACACTATGACTCCCCGGCAATAGTGCCAGAAAAAGGTCTTGATAACCCGCAAGTATACGTGATAGTTGTAGCCTCTTTAGATAAGTAAGAGTGTCGAACCCAACGAGGAGCTAAAGGTAGAGCAAATATTCTCTCAAGTCCTATCTGCCACTGATACGACTCTACGCATGCTTAGTGTTTGCTTTACCTAGAACAAGTATGAAACTAGAAGTACTTTGTAAGTGTAATAGGATAGGTTTGCAAGGTAATAAAGAGCAAGTAAATAAAAAGTAGGGGCTGTTTAGATAAAGAAGCAATAAAGTAAATATAGCGAGTGTGGAAAAGTGGTGGTAGGAGTTGTGAAATTGTCCCTAAGCAATTGACTATGTTACTAGACTGGTAATCACTATTGCAATTCTATTTGAGGGAGAGGCATAAGCTAACATACTTTCTCTACTTGGATCATATGCACTTATGATTGGAACTCTAGAAAGCATCCGCAACTACTAAAGATCATTAGGTAAAACCCAACCATAGCATTAAAGCATCAAGTCCTCTTTATCCCATACGCAACAACCTACTTACTTGGGTTTGTGTTTCAGTCACTCACGCAACCCACTATAAGCGAATCATGAATGCATTGCAACACCCTACAGCAGGAATCCCTCACGCTTGCGCGACACGGAGGGCACCATAGGACAGCACCAATAATAAAACATGCAACTCAAACCAATCATAGCAATTCATCAATCACCGATAGGACAACGAAAATCTACTCAGACATCATAGGATGGCAACACATCATTGGATAATAATATGAAGCATAAAGCACCATGTTCAAGTAGAGGGTACAGCGGGTTGCGGGAGAGTGGACCACTGGATATAGATGGGGGAAGGTGATGGAGATGTTGGTGAAGATGGCGGAGGTGTTGGTGAAGATCGCGGTGATGATGATGGCCCCCGGTAGCGCTCCGGCGCCACTGGAAGCAAGGGGGAGAGAGCCCCCCTTCTTCTTCTTCTTCCTTGACCTCCTCCCTAGATGGGAGAAGGGTTTCCTCTCTGGTCCTTGGCTCCCATGGCGTGGGAGGGGTGAGAGCCCCTCCGAGATTGGATCCATCTCTCTGTTTCTGTGTTCTGAAATTCTGCCCTGGCACCGTTTCTTTTATATTCGGAGATCCATAACTCCGATTGGATTGAAACCTTCGCCTAGATCGTTTTCCAAAAATTAGCTTTCTTGCGGCAAAAGAAGGGCATCAACCGCCTTACGAGTGGCCCAGGAGGGTGGGGGGCGCGCCCACCTGAAGTGGGCGTGGGCCCCTATCTCCTGGCCACCTCGGGCACCGTCTCGCGTTGATTTTACTTCCCAAAAATCACAAATATTCCAAAATTATTCTCCGTCCGTTTTTATCTCGTTTGGACTCCGTTTGATATGGGGTTTCTGCGAAACATAAAACATGCAACAGACATGAACTGGCACTGGGCACTGGATCAATATGTTAGTCCCAAAAAATAGTATAAAAAGTTGCGAAAAGTATATGAAAGTTGAGGAATATTGGCATGGAACAATGAAAAATTATAGATACGATGGAGACGTATCAAAGAACAACGAAATAAATGCTACGTCTTCACTCTGTCTTCATTCTTCCTCGAACGCAATCATTTTCTTCGGACATGCATTGAACCAATTGCTTCAACTTCAGCAAGTTTTAGGGGTCACTCTAACCTTCACTGCAGTGCAGGGAGATTATCTTCATCGTTTGCATCAAACTCCTTGATACATCAGGGACCTGTTATTCTGTGTGCACTAGCAAACACACAAGTCCCATACTGTTTATGTTAACAAACTCCAAAACATAAGGGGACTGTCATTGCACCAATAGTTTACAAGCTTATGCTCATATTATGTGTTATGGTCTATCTTTACTATGATCTCTCACAAAACTTGCTCACTACACTGTTGCATGTGATCTAGGCACCGTTATAGGTTTATTTTATTGATCACTTTCCTTGACAATTTTGATCTAGGGGAGTCCCATGTGTGTGTGCTTGATGCATTCTCAAGCATTTTGTTTTTCGAGCACACATATAGGGGGCCGATATCTTGATCAGAATCTGTAGCATGGCTATTTATCTTTGTCTTATCTTTTGATGACATGTCCTAACCACGTTGTCATCAATCCACCAAAAAAGGGGAGATTGAAAGTGCAAATGGCACTTAAATTATATTTTGGTGTGATGACAATGTGGTTCGGGAACTAATATTGGTTGTTAAAGTTTATCTTAGGATATTGGTTCCATTCTGCTCTTGATGGTGATGTGCGACCCCCAATTCAAAAAGATCAAAGGCGTGGTCTATCGGCAATTCGAAGGTTTTCTTTTGGTTCGATTCAAGTCGTAGGAAAGACCACACTATTAAGAGGGGTCTTTGGGAATGTATGTCGTGTGGGAATGCCATTGCCAAAACTTATACACCTATCCTTCCTACTCCTACCACTTTATTTTCCATAGTGTGCTAGTCAAGGTACCTAGAAAGTTTGCTACAGGGTGTTTCTGGATATCCCGTGCGCACGGGGTCCTCTGACCCCCATGCGCACGGGGTGCCTAGTAAACTCTCTAAGTACCCCGTGCACATGGGGTCTTTTGACGCCTGTGCGCACAGGGTGGGGTTTTAGTCTCTAAGTACCCCATGGGCACGAGGCTGACTTAGCCGGTGTGCACGGGGTCCAATGGGCAAAAATGCCCACCCGACCAAGAACACTACAAAACTCTCTTCTTATCCTTTGGATTATGATTTTGATCTTGTGCATCTTCAGAATCTACCACTAAGTGTTAATTCCAAATACCATTGTTATTCTATTACAATAGGTAATTCTTCATGTGGTAGAACTATATGATCATCTTTTTCTCGGCTCGTGCTTCAACTTGCCTTGTCTCACTACTTTCTCTATCTACTATATACTTAAGTGACATAAACCTTTGAGCATGTGTGTAGTGTATACCCTATGCTCATTGGTTGTTGCTTAGTTCATATGTTGTTCTTTGTGTGCAGTCTTGTGTCGATTCATCACTTTGATATAATTTGGACAACTTGAATGCTTTGTGATATTATTGATGCATCGTGTATGTGTTCTCTTGTCCAAATTGTATCTCTTTGGATCTTGTTAGACTTGTGCATGCATATTTACTTATATACTTCCTCATGCCTTGCTTGCTCTACATGACCCTCTATATAGGGTAAAATCCATAATATCCTTAATGGTTAAAGATGTTCATGAATTTCAAGTTCATATCCATATGCACATATTTAATGTGGAGTTTGCCCTATGTATTGTAGTTGGACCAACTACTTCGGACCCAATAAGTTTGGGGACCAAATTGTACCACTACAAAAAAAGACACATCTGTGACATTTTGGGCCGAACGAATTTTTTTCTGTCATACATATGACACTACTATGACGATAATTGTGACAAAACCCGGTATCATCATAGATGTGGTGGGCTCCTACTTCTATGACAAAAAATCATGACAGAAAATGGGCTTTTCGTCCTGGGCAGGCCGGAGACGCAGCTGCATGACATTCTTTGGGCCGTCCATGACGAAAAAAACCGTGGTAGAAGCGAGGGCGAGGAAAAATTCGGGGAGTTCCCGGTTACGGTGGGCGGTCGGGGGCCGAGCGATGCGTGTTTCTCTCGTACACGTACGCGCATGTGTGCGAGTCGTTGGCTCTAACTGAACCCGAGCGATTGCACTGCAGGCTACGCGTTACTGAACCCGAGCGATCGATCGATGGCTGTTAACTGAACCCGAACGAGCGATTCCGTCGCTACTGCTGCTAACAGAAGCCGATCGATTGGATGAATAGTGA
>NC_041393.1:458206620-458215957 GCF_002162155.2 Triticum dicoccoides
ATGAACAGTGAGCGGTGGGAGTGGATGCAGGACCCCATGGCGTTGCCTCTGGATGAACAGGACAACCCCGTGGAGGGCTGGATGAACAGTAGACAGTAGAGGGGTGCCCGTGGAGGGGTGATTGAACAGTAGCCGGTGGAGTAGCGCATGGTGGAGGCTGGATGAACAGGAGCCCGTGGAGGCTGAAGGAGGTCGACGGTAGCCCGTGGAGGCTGGAGGAGGTCGACGGTGGAGATGAACAGTATCTCGTGGAGTCCCGTTTTGCGGTACGCCACACCCCTTCCGATGAACAGGACCCCTGTTTCAACAGTAGCGCTCCAACACAAGTCCGTTTCGTCCGTTTTGCGGTACGCCACACCCCTATCGATCAACAGGACCCCCATTTCGACCGTAGCGCTCCAACACAAGTCTGTTTCGTCCGTTTTGCGGTACGCCACACCCCTCCCGATCAACAGGACCCCCGTTTCGACCGTAGGAAGTCTGTTTCCTCCGTTTTGCGGTACGCCACACCCCTCCCGATGAACAGGATCCTGTTTCGAACATGGCCGGTCGAACACAAGGCCGTTTCCTCCGTTCTGCAGTATGCCAGGCCTCGTTTCCATCGCCTGTTCCATCCAAGCCCTCCCGATGAACACGACCACGCATTCCGTTCCGACCCAGCCGGTTGGCTCCCACGTGTTCCGTTGCCTCCCGATGAACACGAGCATTCCGTTTCCTCCCCATGAACACGACGCATTCCGTTGCCTCCCCATGAACACGACGACGACGCTGTTTCTCCGTTCCGACCCAGCCATGTACACGAGCCATGGCCGTACGTATGCGCGAGTAGGCGTTCGAGACCCAGCCCGTATGTACACATACGTGGCCGTATTTTCTTTCTTGCACACTGGCCATTGTACGTACGTGTACATGCTACGTGCGCGCCTCTACTACGACACGTGTGCGCCTCTACATCGACCAGTATATATGTACGTACACGTTCGCGACCAGAATGACAATGCGACGTACGCTTCGACCAGGTGGGTACCGACTGTCAGGAACTTCCTTGCATGCAAAGATGTAGATGGTGGGTCCCAGCAGTTAGGGGGGCAAATCGTTTTTTTGCCCGGACGCATTTCCTTGCGTGCGAAGATGTAGCTGGTGGGTCCCAGTAGTCAGGGGGGCGAATCATTTTTTTGCCCGGACGCACTTCCTTGCGTGCAAAGATGTAGCTGGTGGGTCCCAACAGTGAGGGGGCGAATCATTTTTTTGCCCGGACGCACTTCCTTGCGTGCGAAGATGTAGCTGGTGGGTCCCAGCAGTCAGGGGGGCGAATCATTTTTTTGCCCGGACGCACTTCCTTGCGTGCGAAGATGTAGCTGGTGGGTCCCAGCAGTCAGGGGGGAACATTTTTTTCGTGAAATACAGTGGCTAGTCTGGTGGGTCCCAGCTGTCAGGTGGAGGAATCATTATTTTTCGCGTAATAAGGAGGCACTTCCTTGCTGCGGCCGCGGACCCAGCTGTTAGCCTCTCCACGTACAGTCCACGTCCGATGGAAGTCGTTCCTTGACCATGTTGACCAGGCCGTGCCAAGAGCATCACGGCGGTGGACAATGATGATGTCTAGGAAGGGGACGACGTGGATCCGGGGAAGACGCGGTAGTGGAAGCCCGCGCAGAGAGGAGCACGAGGGTTCACTGGTTCAGCTGCGGTGTGAGGCTGCCGTCGCCGCAGGGCCTGGCCAGCGGTGGGAATAGTAGGGGGCGGTGAGGCCTCCACGGCAGCACAACCGGCCACGGGAGGCAGGAGCATGCGGCACGACCGGCGCTGCTTTGGGCGGCTGGAGCAAGAAGACCAGAGGTTGAAGAAGCACTACGGCCGTTGGATGGACATCGTACGATCACTGGAGCTAGAATCGTTCATATTGACAAAGTTGACAAAGCCCTCCGTCCCCGTCAACTTAGTTGGCCCACAAGTCATCCTCCCACTATGGTGGGTCCTAGCTAGCAGGGGGGTATTCATTTTTTCTGCGTAATAAGGAGGCACTTCCTTGCGTGCGAAGATATAGTTGGTGGGTCCGACATGTCAGTGGGGGGAACATTTTTTCGCGAAATACAGAGGCGTTCCGTGGTCCCAACTGCCAGGTGGAGGAATAATTATTTTGCATGTAATAAGGAGGCATTTCCTTGTATGCGGTCGTGGACCCAGCTGTCAGCCTCTCCACGTACAGTCCATGGCCGATGGATGTCGTTCGTTGACCACGTTGACCAGGCCACGCCGAGAGCACCATGGCGGTGGACGACAGCGAGGCCTAGGAAGGGAACAACATGGAGCCGGGGAAGACTTGGCAATGGTTGCCCACGCGGTGGGGAGTACGAGGGTTTACTGGTCCGGCTGCCGTCGCCGGAAAATAACAGGAGGTGTGGGTGAGTAGAGGAATGGCCTGGCCAGCAATGAAGTAGGGTGGGGCGGTGTGGCCTGTGCGGCAGCACAGCCGTCCACGGGAGGCGGGAGCAGGCGGTCCCACCAGAGCTGGTTTGGGCGGCTGGAGCAAGAAGATCAGATATTGAAGAAGCAGCACGGCCGTTGGATTAACATCCAACGGTCACTACTGCTAGAATTGTTTGTGGACTAAGTTGACAAAGCTAAAGTACACATCAACCTAGTAGACCCACAAGTCAGCCTCCAAATCTGTCCCAAACAACATACAACCCAAAATTTCTAGCCAGATTCAAATTAATTTTAAATCTAAATATACCTTAATTTAAATTCAATGAAATTTTACTCGCACAAAAACAATGAAATTTAAAATATCAAAATCCGAAAGAAAACTGTATTTTGGAACTATTTGCCTGTTTGCTGTATTTTTTCATTTTACAACCCATTTATTATTACTTATAGGCCATTTCTTATTACTTATAGCCCATTTTCTGGGAAAAATGCATCCCTCCTCGTCTTGAAAGATTTCCGGCCCAGGAGGGCGTAGAAAAGAAAGTAGGTATATGTTGGTTATTCTGCAAAAAAAAAGCTGGCTAGCCATTTTTCAGAAAGGAAAAAACAAACTGGGCTGGTCATGTGCTAAACATATGAAATAAAAGCCGGGGCTAGACGGGCCACGGGTCCCGCACAACCCAGTTGATACCCTTCTCCGTCCCGAAAAAACAAAATTACTACGCGCGCTGCTGGGTCCCTACTGTCATCCTCACCATGTACAGTCATCTCCTTATTCCTTTCGGTTGTTGACCATGTTGACAACACCGGAGGGCAGCGCCTCGGTGAGTGAACCAAGGCGGAGGACGATGGTGAGGCCTTAGACGGGAATGAACATGAGTCGGGGAAGATCACATCCAGCCATGGGAGGCGGGAGCAAGCGGTCCCGCCAGTGCTGGTTTGGCTTTGGCGGCTCGAGGAAGAAGAGACTGAAGAAACATGACAGACGTTGAATGTCAGTCCAACGGTCAAGGTTGGCACAATCGTTTTTTGACTAAGCAGACACCAAGTAGCATACTTTTTATATATAGGAAGAAAACTGCGAGGAAAATGCGTTCGTCTGCCGTCCTCCTCACAGGGAACGTTCGCCACATAAGTGACTAGCACCCTTGGTTTTCAACTGAGAGGTCTTGGGTTCGAGTCCCAGGAACTCTCAATTTTGTCCTCCTTCCTTCCTCATAAAAAAAGGGAAAGAAAATCAAAGACTTGGGAAGGCGTATAGAACAAGCTAGTGTACCAGTAAAGAGACGTTGCCGAGTTTTAGAAAAAAGAGAGACGTGCTCCTGTAGCTGGTTCGAATCCAAACCTAGACTATGACTATATATGGTGCTATGCTACTCTGCAAGTAATGAAACTGACATATCCAACGTCCGCTTCTCCTCTTCTCTACTTACTCTGCCTAGCATCAGAAGCTCTGGCCGCAACAACCATGTCCACCTGCTCTTCAGCAGGCAACAACCAGATATGCGCCAAGTCGCCACCCGTACCATCCCCTGTGGGTCTCATCACACCCCCGCCGGCACGCGCACCGCAGCCGATTGCTCATCGCAACCCGCTGCCATTGGTGTGGTGCCACTGCTGCAAATCACGCAGAGTCATCCGTCACGTCTCAACCACAATCCTCAACCCTGGCCAAGTCTTCTACAAATGCCCGAATCATGGGGTAATAATATGTTTAAGTGTTGTTCTGCTACTTTCAGTTGCTGATTTTTTTAATAGTTTGCTTGATGATCTTCCAATTTGATTCGTGTAGAAAAGGGAAGATTCATGTGATTTGTATTTCTAGGAAGTTGCTGATGTGGGGGAATGCAACTACGCTGATTATTTGGTTAGCCAAATAATCCCAATACCAGTAGGTTGGGATGTTGGACAAGTAACTGAAGGAACGACAGAAGAGGAAGATGCAGAGCAAAAGGTTAAAGATGCAGTTTCTCTGATCATGGCCAAGCAACAGCTGCTGAACGACCTTGACAACAATGAGGAGATTAAAGAGCTTGTGAAGATAATGGGCAAAATCGATGTGCTCTGTAGGATGATTGTCTCTTTATTTGCAGTGTATGTAGCACTTGTGATGTATTCAGTGGCTACGACATGAGCACTTTGCTGAAACTAGTAATGAATGAAACCTGTGTAGCAGGCTGGGCGTAGTGTTGTGAACATCTAATGATTTCTATTAACGGAAATCAGGGGGTATCCCCTTTTGCTCATAAATAAATAAATAGCAGAGGCCCTGTCGGGTCAGCTTTGTTCTCATTCGAAGACGTCGAGCAAATTGCAGTCCAACAGCAAACTATGTCATCAAATTCAAGTTTCATAGCCAAATATGAGTACAACTAAACAACAATGTCATCATGTTTTAGTTGTCATACAATCACCAAACACAAATCAGCATACATAACAAGTGATGTTCTCACAGCAAAATACTAAACAACATGTTCATCAGGTTTCAGTTGTCATAGCAAACACAATTTCACATAGTAGATAAAAAAAGTCTTCTGACAGGCAAATACGACAAAAGCAATGTAATCATCATCCGCAGCAGCAGGGTCAACATCTTCGCCATGTGTATCAGTCTGAATCATAATTCCCCATGGTGTCATCTTCTTCTTCGTCCTCAACGTCCTCGAACGTTAGCTTCTTCTTGATCAACTCTTGTATGTCCACAGCACGACATGCAATCTTTTCGCCGGCGTCATTGATGTGATGGTTCTCAAAGATATTAGGAACATATGTGTTATCTTGTACATCAGGAGCAGTGTAAAGCATCATCTTGTTGTGCAACTTCATTAAACGAATTCCTCTGCTCAAACCTTTGCAATACTCTCCAGTCATCGCTACGTGCAAATGTGTCTTCCAAGAAAAATATCTGTGTTGCTTGATTTGCCAAAATAAAAGGCTCGTTGGTCTGGTACGCCGCCTTGACATTGATGGATTTGAAATAATCATCAGCTCTGGGTTTTGCGATCCTGGAAAACAGGTTATACCAACGACAGCACAACAAAACCACACACCGATGATCCTCAAAATTGGAGATATACTGCAACTGAACAATGTCTGTTATGTTAGCATACATTTCAGTTGTCTCTTTCTCATACGTATCCGTGCTCATGATGGCACTGTTTTGTGTCTTCCTGCCTTCGTCTCGTGGAAGGGTGTTGTAGCGCACATCTCCAACAACGCAAGATTCATAATGGCTTACCCGAGTATCAGGACCCATTGCTAGTGAGTAAAGGGCATCATCAACTGCCTGCCCATCCTCCCGCATCTTCTTAACCTATGGTTAGAAAATAGACAAGCTGATCATCTTATGTACTCAACATATTAAAAAAAACTGACAGTGCACTTCAAAAGCTTACATGGTTCTTGAACCATTTTGCAAATCCTGCCATAACCAGTTTGTCAATGTTTCTTGGATTTTGTGGCAGTAACTCCTCTTTGTAGATGCTGCACAACATAGTGATCGCGTCAAACATCTAAATATATAAGAATGTGCTGCAAGTTTAGTAGATTATGATGTATAAGCTGCAGTACTGCACTTACTTGATATAAGGTAGTATCTCAGGACAGTTATTCGACACATACCAAACCATTTTGTCCAAATCTTTAGGTTTGTCCTCTTGTCGACTCTTCCCTGTAAATCGAACAGAATAATCGAAAACATTGAGCCCGGGATTGTCTTCACCCACCGCTTTGCTAAGCTGATCAGCTATTTCAATGTATTTTGAGCAGAATGTCAACGCTTCTGTAGCAATGTAGGCCTCTTCAATGGAACCCTCAGGTCTAGCTCTGTTCCTAACACATCCCTTGAAAGTGCCTAACTGCCTTTCAATAGGGTACATCCAGCCCTACTGTACTGGACCTCTAAGTAGTGCCTCATCAGGTAGATGAACAGCCAAATGCACCATCACATCAAAGAAGGCTGGAGGATATATCTTCTCAAGGTCGCATAGGATAGTTGGTATCATGTCTCTAAGATGCTCCAAAGCATCTATCCTGATATTTCTATTACAGAGTTCCCTGAAGAATTGTCCCAACTCTGCAACTGCTCTGTATAAGTCAGGGTGGCCCAATCCTCTAAGGATAACAGGTAAAACCCTTTGAAGTAGGACGTGGCAGTCATGAGTTTTCAACCCTTGTACCTTGTTTCCATCTGCACTGACTCTCCTTTCAGGGTTGGAAGCAAATCCATGTGGGAATCTCACATGTGACAGGACCTCGCAGAATTCTTTTCTTTTTACATTGTCCAAGACGTACACAGCTGGTGCCATATCCCGTGGTTTACCTTTATCTTGCACCTGCAAATCCTTTCTTATACCCAGGTGTGTCAAATCAATCCTAGATTTTAAGGTATCTTTCGTCTTGCCTTCAATATTAAGAAGTGTGCCGATAATGCTGTCACATATATTTTTCTTGATGTGCATCACATCAAGATTATGCCACAAATCCAAATATTTCCAATACTCCAAGTCCCACAAAGTGGACCTGTGGGTAAACAATAATCTCTCTTCTGCCCTGCCACACTTCCTTTTCCCGCTACCATTACCAGGATGGTTTCCTGGTGTAATATGCCTGACCTTCTCTAATTCCACTTGCAACTCATCGGCGGCGAGCCTCTTTGGCGCATCACAGTTTTCATGCTTTGCATTGAACACATGTCTTCGGTATTTTCTAGGATGCGGCTTGTCCTTGGCAAGGAAACGGGGTGTCCAATGTAACAGATCTTGCTTAGTATTGCGTATGACAGCAGATTCCTGTCACAGCGAACACATGCATTGTAACCATGTGTCGTTCGCCCTGACATAGTGCCCAAAGCCGGATAATCATGGATGCAACAGATTATAACAGCACGCAGAAAGAAATCAGCTGGTGGGCTGCTATATAGGTCTCGAGTGAGAACACCCTTCCATATCTGTTGAAGTTCCGCCACAAGAGGCTCCATGAACAAATCAAAATCCTTTCCAGGACTTTTTGGACCTGGGATGAGCAAGGCCATCATGTAGTTTGATTCCTTGGTGCAGACATTTGGAGGCATGTTGTAAGGGATAACAAGCACTGGCCACATGCTATATGTTGCGCTCTGGTGGCCAAATGGGTTAAATCCATCTGAAGCTAAGCCAAGTCTAATGTTTCTCGGGTCAGCAACAAACTTTTTGTGTTTATCATTGAAGCTTTTCCACTCACTACCATGAGATGGATGGCTCATTACATTCTGATCTCTGTACTCCTGGTTCCTAGAATGCCACAATACATCCTCTCTTGTTTCAGCATCATGAAACAACCTCTGCAATCTTGGTGTAATTGGAAAATGTCTCAGAACATTATGAGGAATCCTCTTCACAGCATCACCATCTTTCCATCTTGATGATTTGCATCTCGGGCATTCACTTAAGTTGGCATAATCCTTCTAGAACAGAACACAATTATTCTTACAAACACGGATCATATCATATCCAATTCCAACCGCATGAAGGAAATTCTTCATTTTACTGTAGGTGTGTGGCAGCTCAGACGCATCTGGGAAAGATTTGCGGAAAGCAGCCAACATCGCATCGAATGATTTGTTGGTCATCCGCTCAGATGTCTTCACCTGAAGAAAGGTGACCATAGCTGAGAATACTGACAGCTTATTTCCTGGGGTGACAGCAACGTTGCATTGTTCCAACATGCGGGCCCACCGTTTTTCTTCTGCAGGTGAAAGTTCACAGAATGCACGAGCATTTCGTAGCATTGTTTCAATGTTGGTCAAACTCACTGGCTCCACCACCACCACCTCCTCCTCCTCTTCCACCTGAGCATCAGGTAGATCAAGATGGTGATCTGCTGCTTCCACATAGTCAATAACATTGACCTTCACAGCTTCACCATGATGAACCCACCTAGTATATGTGACTGACATCCCATACAAGTGTAGATGAGTTTGCACAGTTGACTGGGGTCTTGTAACTGAATTCCTACAACTGCTACACGGGCAGAGCACATCTGATTTCGGACCACCGTACTCAGCTCTGATAAAGTTCATGAAGTTTTCAACCCCCTCGACATCTGCAGAGGGGAATCTTTGAGGAGAAGTTATCCAAGTCATGTCCATCTGTTAGACATACAAATTAGTTCTTCTACTAGATATTACAGGAAAAACATATATGCTTTTTTATGAAGTCCAGAAAAAATACCTAGGTCGATGTATAAAGCTATGGCAAGATATTTGGACGAGCAGATCTAAGTAAAGAAATATATGTAAAGCTAATTCAGCAAACAGATTTGAGTGCTAAATTATGGCAGGCTGTTTCAGCAGTCAATGAGGCCGAGCACACAACCATCAAACTATCGAAGGCCATCGCAGCAACAAAGATCGAGTATAAAACGGTGTAGAGCTATTTCACCTAACAGATTGGCTACTAGACAATGGCAATCTACGTCACAATAAATACATGGCAGGATATTTTAGCAACTAATCGGCCTTGGCATGCCATCTCAGCTAAGCAGATTGAGTGCAGAATAGGGCAAGGAAGCTTCTTAAGCAGCGCATATTGACAGTAAACTACTTCGGCAAACAGTGAGATTAACAACGTCTATCAGCTAACATTCAGCGCTACACCGATATGAATGGGGCCTCAGTCTAGAACGCGCGTATCATGGGAGAAGCTGACCGCCGTGCGTCTCCACACGAACGTCGCCAGCAGTGGCGGCGTTGACCGCCGTGCGCCTCCACAAGAACATAGCCAGAGGTGGCGGCGCGGCTAGAGGACGGCAGTCTACGAGAGCGTACTGTGGGAGTGAGAGGATCGCCGTGCATCCCCTCAACGAACCGCGGCGCCGACGTATCGGCGTGGCGGGGAGGGCGGCTTTGGGGGAGCGAATGGAGTGGAGG
>NC_041393.1:458216418-458320807 GCF_002162155.2 Triticum dicoccoides
GGGCGGGGGGAGTTTGGCGCATGGTCGGTTTCTCCAAGTGCAGTCCCATGTGTCAGTGAAGAGGCAAGCCAAAGCGCGTTCCGTTTGCATGAGCCGTGTGCAGGACCAAACATGTGGGGTGCAATGCGACCGCGACAGGAGTGCTATGAGTGTACCTCCTTTTTTCCTTTTAAACTAGGTTCTTCGCCCCCTCAAAAAAAAGTTGTTGCTTCGCGCGATCCATCGATACTACTACTAGTAATCCGGTAATCCCGACTAAAATGGCACGACCAAGTATTTTCCCGCGCGATATGCTGGGAGGTTGGCTTAGTTGGGTTTTTTAGGACGAGTAATGCTACACCTACCTAATCCCAGATACGTAATTAATGTAATGTGAAACGTGTGAGCTATTGATTGTAGATTGGGGGGAGGGAGGGGGCTACCACCATGAAAATCAGGGGAGGAGAGAGAGGCAATTTACGTTAACCCTTTCGTAGGTTCCTGTAGATGTAGAAAGATGTGAAATGCGTGAATGTGTAGTGGACGTACTATTGGAGTCCCTAAGATAATTTGTGTATGTATAGACCCTATGTGTTTATTTTACTTTGCATGTTAGATTTGTCTCAGGTTCAATAAAAAGCAGAGTTGGTGATGATGGTGTGCCTGTCATCCTGCAATATAGGCCGTCCGATCTATATCTAACGGATAAGAAGGAAACTATGGCAATTTACCCGCACTCCTTTCCACATTTGCAGATAAGGCTTTCCCTCGTTCATCCTTTTCTCCCACAAGATCTTGATCTTCCGTGAAACACACGTGCATCTTGCTAGTACTCCTACAATATGTATATTATTGTGAAAGTTCATATACACCGGCCGAGATTAATGCAAACACGGCATATTTTCATTACATTTCAAACTTTTATAGGACAGAAAAATAAAAGAAACCCGACCCTAAACCTATTCTACGACGGCGACCGACGTCCTCCATCTGCGATCTTTATGTACGGGGGCGGGGTTCAAGACCCATGAAGTGAAGGTGCGGTCTCCGGCGAGGAAGAGTAGAACACGGGATACGGACCGGCCAGTTGGCACACCATGCCCTGCCGCCTCCCATGCCCTACTTATCCTTGGAGGAGTCCCCGACCTCGGCGGTGCCGGACGTTGGCTGACGGTGCTCCCGTCGTCGGCCGCCAGTATGGCCACCGCTTGTGCGGTCGCGTCCGCGTCCGGCTACGCCGCTATTGCGTCGCGAGAGGCGACTTGAGCGAGGGCAGTGACCTCGAGCTTCATCCCCGAAGACAAGCTCTCCCGCAGAGCGTTCGCACTTGCGGTCATGGCGGATGTGGTGCCAGGTAGGAGGACGATGCGCTATGGTGTGGAGGTTAGCTGTGCGTTGCGCTTTATCTAGCGCATTCCGGTGAGGCCAAGCATCCGGGTGCGTCATTAAGTCGCCAGAGTTGGTTCCTCGAGCACCGAGCCTCTTAACGACGACATACGAATAGACGACATGAATGCGGGCCAAATGAACTCTAGCCAAAATTTTGGTCATGACCCAAAGATTGGTCTTTGTTTGGATGGTTGCCATTTTTTTGGCATGCCAATGAACTCTAGCCAACTCTAGTTCATTTTTCTTGCCAATGTCGGCCAAATCATGGGCAACCAATACCTCAACCAAAATTTTGGCTACCCAATGCTTTGATGGGGCAACCTTGGGCACAAAGAAAACATACTGTTGGTCGTGCCATAGCACTAACGCCACCCTCATCACATTGAAACCGACCGTGTCTAGCGATGATATGAGCGTGTCGCTCACCCCGATCGCCGTGTCCAGAGGCGGTGCTGGAGCTGCACCCTGTTGTTGGCCCAACGACCCACATGAACGGTTGTCGGTGGCGAGGAGGCCGTGGGCCAGCTCCTCCATTGGACTAGTCTGCGCTACGTCGTCCCGACGGGTGTGCCCCACATGTTGGTTTCCTTGTTTTCCCGACCATATTCGAGCGTTAGTACTCCGCGTTGCACATTAGGCCTTTCACTATGTAGGCCAAGCGAGAAAACTTATTGTTTATTTGAGCCGTTCAAGTATAATCATGTGGCGTCTGCTTATTTCTCATTCCTCTCCAACCCTCTTCTCCATCGATCATGTCGCCCTCCAGTCGAGTCCATCCTCCCGCATGCCTCATTTGAACATTCCGCCGAGTATCATTCGCATGTACCCACCCTAGGCCTCTTTCAATAGATCTCCGGACCCCGAGATGAAATCGAGAGGGAACGAGTGGGGGCACGTGATACCTAAGGCGGATTCAAAATTTTGAACCGGTGATCATAGCATCCGCAAATCATATATAAAGGGTATTCAATGTTTGTTTCATTTTTGAACGTACAATATACTCCCTCCTATCCTTTCTAGTTTACATATAGGTTTTATGTGTAGTCAAAGTATCTCTACTTTGATCAAGAAGGTATCAACATTCAACAACGCCCAATCAATATTGTTCGATTCGTACGTAGTCCTAGATTTGTACTCGAGATGGTTTCCAATTTGACTATTGACAAGATTAATAGTACATGAGATGTATAATGTGAAAATTATACCATTGGAAACTCCTTTCACATACAAATTTGACTATATGCTTTGTGTAAGTTGCATGTCATATATTATTACTCTAACATTTGGTCAAAGTTAGCCTCGAAAAAAGCATTAGGCCCTGGATAGTAAATGGAAGGAGGGACTAGTAGTGGAAGTGGATCCTCTGACGTAGGTATCCCTGCCTTACCCTCCCTTTCGGTCACTTACTGATGGACCCTATGCTTGCTAGGCCCCGCATGTCAGTTACTCAATGGGTTCGGCCACATCAGGGGATCCTCATCTGTAGTATACTCCCTCTGTTTTTATTTACTCCGCATAAAACGGAGGGAGTGGTAATATAATAAATGACACGGGCGGGGGAGGGGGAGGGACGTCGGTTCTCAACGGCGGTTCCACAAGCAAGCGAAAACGCAGGACGAAGCACGTTCCAGTCGGTGAGCGACGTGGAGGGTCCAGCGTGCCGGGATGCAATGCAAAAGCGACAAGAGCGATGTACAGTCAAAACCGATTGACCGGTCATCACCGGAACCACTATTCACACAAGAACCTTCGCTGCTCGGCCTATGTTAGCCACTGCCCTAAAACCACACCAAATCTCCAGCCCATTCCCCCACCTTTCGATCCCCTAGCCTGCATCAAGTGTCCCCTAGTTCGCCAGAAAGGCATGGTGCGCCGCAAGATCACTTACTACAAGATGCTCACGCCTTAGCGCCGCGCAGAAATCGCGGCGGTGGTCGGCACCACAGACCTCCGTTGCCAAGCTCACTTTGCGGCGGGTCAATCCCCGAGTTCTCTGGAGCCAAGCTACGAGGAAGAGGAAGCCGATCCAATGTTCATGGTGGAGGTCACGGTGCAGAAGGCCCCAGATGGGTATGAGACGATGGACGTCGACTTCGTGCCGGCGTCCGGGTCCCCCATGGTGCAGGCGGACCAGCAGTTCAACATGGCGATACTAAAGGAGGACAGGGAGGCAGAGGCTCAACTCGACGCGGAGCGCGCGCATGCTGCTGCCATCGAGGCTCTCTTGCAGGCAAAATCGGATGTCGTGGATGTGAACCGGGCGGTAGAGGCTCAACTTGAGGCGGAGCGCGCGGATGCCGCTGCCATCGAGGCCCTCCTGTAGGCGGAACCGGACGTCCTGGACTTGAAACGGGTGGCAGAGGCTTGAATCGACATAGAGCGCCCGGATGCCGCTCTCATCGACGCCCTCCTACAGGCGGAACCAGACGTCCTGGACTTGAACTGGGCGGCGGAGGCTCGACTCGACGCGGAGTGCGCGGATGCCGCTGCCATCGAGGCCCTCCTGCAGGCGGAACCGGACGTCCTCGACTTGAACCGGGCTGTGCTCTCGTCCGTGCAGAGCGCCCGCACGCTTTTCTTGAATGACTAGCTGGAGGCCGAGGACAACCATGGTGCGGAGACACACATCGGCAGCTACGGCTGGTTCGCGCCGATAGCCAAAGACAACGAGGCCGTCTCTTTCCGCGAGCAGTGATAATTTTTCTTCATGTTGTTGTTTTTATGGATCTTTTGCTGTGTAAAAACATATATTTGTTATGCAAGTCACCAGACTTGGGCCAGTCTACCATTTCAGGCGGTTGGATGAATATCCTACGTCTCCTAACCCTTCTTTCCTTTTTCCTCACCTCTTCTTCTTCCCCAACAGACCACCGCACAGGCCGTACGGATACTCCCCAACATGCGGTTGGATAAACATACTCTATGAACGAAAATTATGTGTCAGCGATAGGATGGCTGAGTTTGGTTTGTTCACATGCGACAACACGTGTCAGTGAGGGTGTGTTCCCTTGGTTGGGTTTGCGGCGTGCATGAGCGACTGTGTGAGGGTGCGGTGCGACCGCGACGTGCAGGAGCGGCCGTGTGAGGATGCGGTGCGACCGCGACAGCCGTGCGCAAGTGTACCTCCTTCTCATTTCAAAAACTTTAGGCAAGCTTGGCAAAAATGTGTGGTGAAGTTTGGCAATGCAATGCCTAGACCCAAACAGGATAAGTACGTACGTACTAGGAGTACTAGTGTTAAAAAACAAAGGCGGGATTTTCCTTTGCGGGATTTAATCGATACAAATCCTTGTTTCACGTGTCAATTAATGCATATTTTTCTCCAAAGACCAAAGAGCTAACCATCTCACTTCTCATCGCTTGATTAATGCAGCGCCATGCAAACCAACCTTCTCACTTCCACATGCATGCAGGGATATTAATGTCCTTGGTTGCTAACCCCATCAATTTTGCCTCGATTAGTGTTAGTGGCCCTTTGCAAATTGTAATTTTGATATACTGACCTTGTGTACAAAAAAAATGGAGGTAGTAACTATATTTGACTTCCTTCCCCATTGCGGTGACTTCAATGATATCTTTTTTTTGTGGTTTGGCGAAGTGCGTTCGACGGAGAACACCATTGAGGGAGACCACGGTAAGTCGTTTGCAAGTGCCGCCTGCAAGCCGAGACAACCACCTTATTTGCATCCAGGAAGTCCGTTGAACCAAAGGACAAGTACTACTAGGAGTACTAGTGCGGTGAGATGGTTTCTCGAAGAAGACGATGGAGAAGCGGAGTCAGCGAAGAGTGAAATGATGGTTGCTTCATCTGTGCTTTTGTGATTTGACGCCTCACTGCTTTGTGATTTGTGATAGAAGGGACATGGGAGTAGACTCTGTGCTCTATACTGTACTACATGCGTCCAAGCATGGGAGAAAGAGGAGACACGTTGCATTTTTCTATTCCTTCAATCAATCAACCAGGGAGCTTCAGTTCATCCTTTTGGCTTTGGCAACACCGTCCACAATGGTTCCCGCGATGCCAAAAGCTATTTTCACATTTGGCCACACATTGTGGATGCCCTTAACCGTACCACTTGGTTTTGCTCCTGTGTGCTATCTATACACATCTCAATTATATTGATCTAAAAAATTATAGAATCAAGATTAGTAAAAAGGAGGTGATTTTGCCGTGCGGATGGCGGGGGAGGTTTCTTATTTTCGGAGGACGTTGTCCTGGCGGTTTGCTAACATGCGGTCCCATGTGTCAGTGCTTTACCAAGCCGATCCGCATCCCACACGAGGAAGAACAATGACAGAAGCAACATGTGGTTAAGTTGAAGAAGATGAGGGAGAAGCGGATTCAGCAACGAGTGAAATGATGGTTGCTTCGTCCCTCCAACTTCTTTTTTTAGCATTATTACTTCGTCCCTCCAACTTAGCTGCGGGAAAGGTGCAGCTATGTGATTTGACGCCTCATTGCTCATTACTACGCCGGCGCCATGACTGGGGTGCTTCACCCCGGCTGCTCTGCACTGTATTCCGATATGGCACGTGGACCCGGTAGCTTGATGTCCCACATGTCGGCGAAAGGGACTAGAAGATTTATGAAAGCGAGCGCTCCACTCTTACGACGGAGGAGTAGACGACACGACGGCCTAGTGAACTGTCACTTGTACTGTATAGTACTATAGTTTTGTTGTTTCGCATGATCCATCGATACAAACCCGATTAAACAGGAAAGGGCGGGATTTTTTCCGCGCGGTAGATGATACTGGCCATACATTTTAAAGGCAATTTTAATGTATGCAAACTGAATAATTATAAGTAACAATATGATATCTACTAAAACTAAAAACACATATGATTTATTGTGTTAGAGTGTAGTAGTAGTGCTGTAACATGCAAGAACGTGTAGAGATGTAGTTTTGGAGGGCCTACAGAGAGAAAAGCGTAATACGGTCACCGAACTTCAGAATAAGTTGATTACGGTCACTATATACGTTTTGCGGTGATTATATGGTCACTTGCTTATGGTTCAGCATCGGATTGCACTCTGTTGACCGGCCAAATAGTCTGCATGGCGCCATGTTGACTAGTTAAATTGACCATGTTCCTTGTGGGTCCCACCTGTCAGTTCGCATAGGGAAAAGGTCAGATAAACACAAATTTACGCAGGTGCGACAAGGCTCCAACCCGTGCGTGGGAATCACCTGGTTGTGTATGTGTCTGTCAGGGCCTGATGTGTGCGCATGCACGTGTAGGTTGAGCACTTGAGCGTGAGAGTGTGTGTTGGTCGTGTGGGGTACTGGTGTATGCATGCATGTGTGCGTGTGTGTGTGTGAGTGTTGCGTGCGTGCGTGGCTGCGTGTGTACATGTGAGTGTTGCGTGCATGCGTGGGTGCATGTGTTTGTGTGAGTGTTGCGTGGATGCAATTCGTGTGCATGCGTGCGTGTGTGTATAATCACCACACCAGCTCCTGTGTGTTAAAACAGACGGCTCAGCATACCAATACAAGGCCACCTTGTCCGCGGTCATGACTTCGAACCACCGTCCAAATATTTTTTTGTCGTTTGTTTTCATTCTTACTAGCAAGATGCCCGTGCGTTGCATGTAACATCAAGATGCATTTGTATGACTTGTTTATCTTCTGAGAGAAAAGGATGAATGAGGGAAGGCCTTATTTGCAAATGTGGAGAGGTGTGTGGGTACCTTTTTGTAAAATTGCCATAGTTTCTTTCCTATCCATCAGATATAAATCGGACGACCTATATTGCAGGATGGCAGGCACACCATCATCACCAACTCTGTTTTTTTATAAGAGTGTATTTTATGTATTTTATAAGAGTTTAGATGTAGAGTAGATACAAGTCGACAGGTGGGCATGATGGTAGTGAGATAATGCGATGCAACACTAGAGGTGCCACATGGAGCGTTTAACTGGTCAACTAGTCATGTCATGAGCAAATACAGAGTTGTACGGTGAGCCTGTGACTGTATAATAACCACTAAACGTAAATGGTGACCGTAATGAGTGGATTCCGAAGTCCAATGTACGTATCGTGCTTTCGCTTCAAATACAATGATCGTCATTGCATATATCGCGAGAGAAAGATGAAACATGCTTGAATTTTCTGGGGGCTTACTTTTAGAGGACCTGGAGATAGTTTTGTGTGCATACGTGAAAGGGGCGTATAGGGGGGGTATACGATGGAGAGACAGATGCTCTTCGTTTCTCTTTATTATGACTAACTTTGTATATAGTATAAAAATATACAAATTCACAGTGCGGAATAAATATCATTGTGGGCACCATGCAATGCAAATTAGCGTTCGTACTCCTCCATATAACTTTGTAATGTTGTATAAATGTAGAAACTCTAAAATAATTTTTTGGCCACACTTTATTCAAAAGGAATGTTGTATGCAAAATAAACGTGAAGAGAGGGCTTTTTAGATCAATGGGGTACGTGATGTAACATGTGTGAATGTGTAGTTGATGCATTTGGCGGGGCCTAGAGAGGTATGTGTGTGTATTACGTATTCAAGAGAGGCATGGATAGAGGGGCCAACGGGGGGGGGGTGGGAGAGATAACACGAGAAATGAGAGTGGTCTAGAGAGAGACGAATATGACGTCATGACGAGAGATTCCATTCCCTTGAGTGTGTATATGCAAGGGGGGAGGGAATAGAGGCACCAGGAGAATTTTTCTCTGTGTGTGGTGTTTGTGTTGGTATGTGTGGGTGTGAGAAGATAATGAGATGTTGGGGCAGTGGGTGTGTCACCGCGTGAGGTCCGGTGGGTCGAGGTGAGGCCCTTCATTCGGTTCCGTCCTGCGCCACATTGGTCGGCCCGTGAAGCATTTAGGAAGACCCATGGATGACTAGTCGTACAAGACAAAGATAGCAGAATTGTGAAGGACTCTGTGTCCACTTACAAAGCCATCTAGGATTTGTAACCCTAGGTTCTCGGACTAAGGTAACCCCTTTATCTCTGATATTACTATTCATCCAACCTAACTTTAAGGGGCATCCTACAGAATGCTCTGCTAGAATCATACTCGTCGATTAGGAAGAGAGGTCTGAGACAATGCGTGAGAGACATGCCTAAAGATAATGTGCGTACATGAGACATGTAGGCAGGTCCATGTATATAGAAAGGGTCGATGGGGATTGTGCGTGTGTATGTTTGCGAGAGGAAGAGTTCTTGTGATAAAGGTTAGTGAAAACAATTGTAAATGGTTACGAGAGGGAGGGAGGGAGGGTTATATCTAGAGCATGTGTGCGAGAAAGACACCTCGGGAGAGAGTGTGTGAGCATGTGTGAGAGACCATCGATGGAGAGTGAAACTACATGTAGAAGACAGTTGTACACATTGATTAAAGATATAAATTGTATCCAAATATTAGGATGGGATCATGATATTTGCAATTCGCGTAAGGAGCGGTCATTGATCCATCAGACATCTAGATTCTATCAAATTTGAGCATGTCTATGTTATTATTCGACACAATTGACCCACATAGTTAGTATTTTGAACTCCAGACAATGCATCGCTTTAGCAATCGAATATAAATGTGAGTATAGTTCATGTTGTGTGTGTAAAGCACATTATACATACGAAAGTTACACAATGAACATTATAAATAGCTACCTATGAACTAGCATACATTTGAATTCACCTTAAGGTGGTTTAAAAAATTGAATTCAACATGAAGTCCATTCAATTATTTGAATTTGATATCATGGCATTTGTAAACCATACCTAAATTATGGGGGCACCAATCTTTGCTCTGATTTTTTACATAATAGCATATGTAGTCGTGTACAAAATAGATTCAAGTTTAGCTCCTCCATTCCAAAATAATCGTAGTTATTGGATTTTCAAGTGTCAAAATTTCAAAAAGAAGCGGATAATGTAATGAGGTTTTCAAACATACAAGGTCAAATATAACGTTGTCTATTTAGGTCAATCCTCATAGTTCAAGAGTACTCTAAACGTGAATGCTTGTGTTTCAAAATTTCGAAAGAAGCGCCAAAAGAGCCTCTACTCGCCCGAAACCGCGTGAGACCAATGTTTGGTAGTACAAGGAAATTACTTTTCTAATAACTCCGACCCGTGAAACCTACCGGCCCGACGTCCAAAGGTCTAAACCGGGGTAGGTTTGTAGCTTCATCTAGACGCCACACAACCGCCTCCGAGAAACATTCATACACAATGGCCGCCTAAGCACACATGCGCGCGGCCGAAATCGCTCCCGCCCACTATTTGGGACACCTGGGATTACCATCCTACCCCCGACCCGCAGTAGGTCCGAAATTTAAGAGGGGGGCAAAGTTTGTACTTTCCCCAAATTTCAAACAAACACGTCCAATCTTCTGTTCAAAAAAGCCAAAAACAAGCGCGTCCCAGACCGAAACATGGTTCCCCCCCACCCGTCTGATTCCCCATTCGTACTATGTGGGCGCCAAAACTACCTCTCCACGAGCCGCGAAACCCCGACGTCCTCCGTCCGCCACCCCATCCCACCCATCAACCGCCACCCTCCTCCATCACGCAGGAGCCGATACCCCGACGTCGTCGTCCACCGCAACCTCAACCACAACACCCTCCACGGCTAGTAGTTGAAGCCGAGGCTGAGCCGTCCATAGCCGAGCCAGTTCAACCACGTCGTCCTGCGCCTCACCATTGCCGCTCCAACTTTGCCACCCTTCACCGCACCAGAGCTGTTCCTGCTACACTGTCCTTCGCTGCCTCAGATCTGCTTCCCCTCCGCCGACATACGGCCACGCGACACAGTCAACAATTTGGCCATGGGTTTGTCCAAGCCTGCACCCTCCAGAACATCGGTTTCCCTGGTAAAAATAAGAAGATCGGCACGACATGTGGAAGTGACCACACCGGCAACTGAAAAAGGTACTCCTCTTCCCTTATTCATGTAAATTTTATGCCTCTGCTTGCACGGTATTCATCCCACAGAAGACACTAGTTGACCGCTTCTTCTTGATACTAGATGTTACTAGTAACTCGCGATGCACAAGGTTTCTCCTCATATACTATTTCACCTTAGCTAGAGGTCCGTCGCCCCCCTGAATTTCAATTTCTGGCCAGTTGATTCCCAATTAACGAAGGCATTCCCCGGCGTAACATGCGCTAGTATGCCTATTACGCTGGGGAAGCAGCGCCTTGGTGTTTACCTTAGGTACATGTGTGGCCTAGAGCTATTGGTGCCCGATCTGGAGGTCGGCCGGGATTAAAGGGATGGCCTAGGGGCACTGCCAAGAACGGCGATGGTGTGAGGTCGAGGCGAGGGTGGGGCGGCGGAGGCAGGGGTCTGGGCCAGTGGTCGCTGGCGGTTCGAGAAAGATCGTCAACAGTGACTGGCGGGAGGTAGACGAAGGCCATCCGCCCGTTCCTTATGGATCGGACCGTTCATTAAAAAAATCGACTGACCTATTTATTTTCAGTCGACTGTTATCTTAGATATGACCACATGTGGTGGTGTGCTCGAGGAGTACCTGCATTTCCTGTGCTCATATATTACAAAATCATACGAAGTAGAATCTAATTTTGTTTGCCATGCAATGTTGTAGAGCTATCATATGTCTCATGTCATTTATTTTTTAGCCACCTGCTATCTACTACTTTTACAGTGTACTAGTTCTGCACACACTTCACCCATACTCTCACTATTGTGTTTTTATGCAAGGGTATTTCAGAGTATGCCGTAAGAGAAGCAGCAAAGAAAAGTGAGAAGTCGCGCCAGCTTTCTTCGCGGGTATGCACGCCATGTTACAACGCTATAAAGGGTGCAGTGTCAGCAGATGGAGACGGTAAACGTAGCTCTGGAGTTTATGACCTCGCTCGCAATGAACCACCATCCCAGGTGCTTGCTTTAACTTAGCGGTGTCATATGTGGTTGCATGTTCCATATGGTGTCTAGCTTCTATTCGAAAGACCGAAGTCGGTCTGATAAGGAAAGATATTTTTTTACATGAACCACCATCCCGTGAGCACCAGAAGACAAATAGCTAGTCAGGGCACTGGCCGAGCCAGTGACAAGCCCAGCAAAGATAGGCATCACCTGGAAGCCAACTAAAAAGCTGCGATGGTGGTGAAGGAGCCCGCCTCCCACCAGGCTCTCAGGTCCTAGATGATCATGCTCACCACTCCAGCCGGATGTCTAGCTTGTATTGCTTCCAATTTGGTTAAATTGCATCTGCTTAGCTTACACATTATACCTTTGAATATGACATGCCTTTCTGTTTTTGGTACATACTAGTACATCTGTGTATTAACCATGTTCTTACATCAAACTAATGTTCTTGTGTATCCCTCATCAATCACTTATGACGAGGAAGGCAGGCAAGGGGACTACTCCTCATTTAAAGAATGCAGCGTCAGCCTCCCGACATGATTCTCAAGAAACAGAAATGCTAGATGAAGATAGTGAACGTAGCTCTGTAGTTGATTACATCATTTCCCCTACACTAGCATCACAGGTGCTTGCTCTAACTTGGCAGCGTGATATGTGGTTGCATGTTGCATATGGTGTCTAGATTGTAATTCTTCCAATCTGGTTAAACTGCATGTGCTAGTCTGCTTAGTTTATACATTATACCTGTTAATGTGACATGCCTTCTTGTATTTAGTACATAGTACATCTGTCTATTAAGCATGTCCTTTGATACGTCTCCGTCGTATCTATAACTTTTGATTGTTCCATGCCAATATTCTTCAACTTTCATATACTTTTGGCAACTTTTTATAATATTTTTGGGACTAACATATTGATCCAATGCCTAGTGACAGTTCCTGTCTGTTGCATGTTTTATGTTTCGCAGAAAACCAATATCAAACGGAATCCAAACGGGATAAAAATGGATGGAGAATAGTTTTGGAATATTTGGGATTTTTCGGAGGAAGAATCAACGCGAAACGGTGTCCGGGGTGGCCACGAGACAGGAGGGCGCACCCTCCCCCCTGGGCATGCCCTAGACTCTCGTGGGCCACCCGTAAGGCGGTTGACGCTCTTCTTTTGCCACAAGAAAGCTAATTTTATGAGAAAAATCTGGGCGGAAGATTCACCCCTGTCGGAGTTACGGATCTCCAGATATAAAGGAAACGGTGAAGGGATAGAATCATAGAACACATAAACAAAGAGATAGATCCAATCTCGGAGGGGCTCTCGCCCCTCCCACGCCATGGGAGCCAAGGACCAGAGGGGAAACCCTTCTCCCATCTATGGAGGAGGTCAAGGAAGAAGAATAAGAAGGGGGCCTCTCTCCCCCTTGCTTCCGGTGGCACCGGAGCGCTGCCAGGGGCCATCATCATCACCACGATGTTCACCAACACCGCCGTCATCTTCACCAACATCTCAATCACCTTCCCCCTTCTATATCCAGTGGTCCACTCTCCCGCAACCCGCTGTACCTTCTACTTAAACATGGTGCTTTATGCTTCATATTATTATCCAATGATGTGTTGCCCCTATGATGTCTGAGTAGATTTTCGTTGTCCTATTGGTGGTTGATGAATTGCCATGATTGATTTAATTTGCTTGTGGTTATGTTGCTGTCCTATTGTGCCCTCCGTGCCGCGCAAGCGTGAGGGATTCCCGCTGTAGGGTGTTGCAATACGTTCATGATTCGCTTATAGTGGGTTGCGTGAGTGATTGAAACACAAACCCGAGTAAGGGGACTGTTGCGTATGGGATAAAGGGGACTTGATACTTTAATGCTATGGTTGGGTTTTACCTTAATGAATCTTTAGTAGTTGCGGATGCTTGCTAGAGTTCCAATCATAAGTGCATATGATCCAAGAAGAGAAAGTATGTTAGATTATGCCTCTCCCACATAAAACTTGCTATCGGTCTAGTAACGTAGTCAATTTCTTAGGGACAATTCCACAACTCCTACCACCACTTATCCACACTCGCTATATCTACTTTATTTGCATCTTTATCTAAACAGCCCCTAGTTTATATTTACGTGCTCTTTATTATCTTGCAAACCTATCCTATCACACCTACAAAGTACTTCCAGTTTCATACTTGTTCTAGGTAAAGCGAACGTCAAGCGTGCGTATAGTTGTATCGGTGGTCGATAGAACTTGGGGGAATATTTATTCTACCTTTAGCTCCTCGTTGGGTTCGACACTCTTACTTGTCGAAAACTGTTGCGATCCCCTACACTTGTGGGTTATCATCCTTACATAAAACTATTGTTTTTTTGTATCCCGCATCAATCAATATGACGAGACACCTTTAGTATATGCAGTGCGATATTAGTTGCATCTTTCATATGAGTTATAGCATGCGCTGCTTCTAATTTGTTGAAATTCCATTTATGATGGGACGCTTTTAACTTGGCAGAGTCATATTGGTTGCATCTTTCATGTGGTGTCTATCTTGCATTGCTTCTTATTTGTTGGAATGGTTTCTGCTTAGTTTACACAAATAGTGGTGAACATGCCATGCCGTCCTGTTTTTTGTACATATTCCATCCTGGTATCATGTGTTTGCCTTACATCAAAGTAGTGATTGTCAGTATCATTCATGAATGAGTTCTGAAGAGAGAATTTTATTGCTTTTTCTTGTCGGTTCTACTTGACAATTCAAAATCAGTAAAGCGGAAGGAAGTTAGCAAGGCAGCGGATAAAGGTGCTCCTTCCGAACGGAGGGCCTCTACAGTTTCTACTCCTCCACACCCCAAGATGATTTCCAAGACAACACATGCATAGACACTCAACAAAGCCGTGTTTATGATGAGCACGTCTCCCCTAGTGCAGCATCACCGGTGCTCCCTCTAACTTGGCACTGCTATATGTGGTTGCATGTTATGTGTGATGTCTAGCTTGTATTGCTTCTAATTTTGTTGAATTCCATCTGCTTACTTTACACATTATACTTGAATAAGACACGTGTTCCTGTTTCTAGAACATACAATATCTGTCTATCACACCATGTTCTTACATCAAATTACTACTATTGTGTAACCTACAACAATCACTTATCATAAGACACATTTGACTTCGGAGTGTAATATAGGTTACATCTCACATTCTTTTCTAGCTTGTACTACTAATTTGTTGAAATGGCACTTATGACGAGAGAATTTTAACTTGGTAGAGTGATATTCGTTGCATCTTTCATATGGTGTCTAGCTTTCATTACTTCTAATTGGTTGAAATGCCTTCTCCTTAGTTTACACATCATAAGCTGTGAATATGCAATGCTATGAATATGCAATGGCACTAATGACGAGAGACCTCTAACATGGTAGTGTGATGTTGTTTGCATCTTGCATATGATTTATTTCTTGTAGTGCTTCACATTTGTTTAAACACCATTTATGATGAGACATTGTCAACTTGGCAGAGCGATATTTGTAGCATCTTTCATATGGTGTCTACCTTCCATTGCATTGCTTCTAATTTGGTGAAATGTCTTCTTCTTAGTTTACACATCATAGTTCTGGTTATCTCTTCCGTCCTGTTTTTCATACATATTACATCCTCCTATCATGTGGTTGTCTAACATCAAAGTTCAGTTCGTCTGCATCACGCATCAATTTGTTCTGAAGAACTAAATTGTTATTCGTTTTTCTTGTCGGCTTGACTTAACATGGCATAGAGAAAGAGGAAGAAACATAGAATGGCAGGGAATGAGAAGCAGATGAATCCTGCAGATTCTGCTGGTACTGATGGTGCAATAGAAGGTCAAAGTCCAGCAGAAAATTCCACAAACACGGCATCCCATGCTACACGAGCTGCAAAATAAGCCAAACAGAAACAAATAGCTGCCACCAAACAAGCAGAGACAGCCCTAGTTCTTGCAACACCTACCACAGTACTACCAGCTGCACGACTTACTCGTGCGTCAACTGAGCTAGAAGCACGTTCCCAAGCTCCCTTGCCACCTGACACTACTTCCCAAGCACTCTTGACACAAGACAAGTTGGCAATATTAGATGAACCTTCGGATCAGACAAGAAGGTAGTTGCTGGAGTCAAGTTACAGTTGCATGCTTCTTTATATGTAGTCTCACAGTTTGATGTACACTAACACTTCCTATGTTCGTTGTTGGACTAGCACCTAGGCGCAAGAGGAAACAAACATCAGGGATATTGCTCGATAGGTTAACTAAATCTAGAGGAGGAAGATTGGAGGTCCATTTTGAGGCAGGTTTAAAAAGGCCATGTGATGCTACAGAATCAGCCAAGTTAGTATCAGAGGCAGCGGTTGCCGTTAGGTGTCATGTACGTATCCTCCCAACATGGATTCAGTACAGGAATGACAAAGACGAAACCTAGTTCAACACCTTCCTCGACCATTTATGTGTAAGTATGGTTATGTATGGAAACTAGTAATATCGTCTTGCTCTGTCCCATACTTTCTAGGTTGCTGATAACGAGACTCCCATAATTTTCAACAGATGAGGTTCAAGTTGGATAGCTAAGATGATGCAACCAGACAAGCTTGCACCCATGTTTTCAAGTCTGCTCTGCGACAGTATCGGCATAAATTGAGGAAAACTCACTTTGAAGGCAAGGCTAAAAGTGAACTTTCCCAAACATCTCCAGTGGAAAATATATCGGATGAAGACTGGAGGGGCCTTGTTAAACACTTGTCTGATCCGAAGTATCAGGTACATTATATATATGTGATCAGATTACATGTTGAAGTCCTATTTACGCATGTGCCACACAAATCTATCTTCTTGTAGGTGAACTGTTCAAAGAACAAGGCCAACCGCACGAAAGTGAAATTCCAACAGATGACAGGATCTCGTAGCTATATTGCACACTGCGAGGCTCTTGTAATTAGTTGTTGTTTCACTCTTTTCGCTGTACCATATTTTTAGATCTATATTGACTTGTTCAAAATGCAGAGGAAAGCCCGCAAGGACCAAAAAGTACCTGAACCAAATGCTGTGGAAATCTTCAAGGACTGTTACACCAGCAAGAAGAAGGGCATGACTACACCAGTCAAAGCCGCTGTTGTAAGTCCTTAATCCTCATGCCTTTTAACTACTACTTACTCTGACTTGTGCCTTGAACTACATGGTTTGCAGCCAATGTCTATTACTCTTTTCAATTTTGTACACAATTGTCTTAGCGTATCATTGCACCTTACAAGGTTTAAAAGAGAGGAGTGATGTTCCTTTGATCTTGACCCGTAATCTAGTTCCGTGCTGGACTTGCCCACACAACATTATAATTGCCTGTTTGTCTGTTCTCAGTTGTTTTGTGATATGAATGATGTCATACTATGCTTACCATATTATAAACTTCATCTCTTTATCCTTAGCCCTCAATACAATGTGAAGAAATAGACAATACATTAGCGATGGTACATGGTCATATGTTTGGAACCTGGTTTTATTATGTACTTTGCAATAGAATACAACTAATATTTTACATGGGTTCACCAGAATAAGTTCTGTATATAGACCAAAGCTATTTTGTTTGGTTTTGCTGCCTCCTTAATATCTTCTGTTCTGGTACTACAAATGTAAAACCTCAACTTTTCAGCGAGCTATGGAAAAAATGGTGGAACCGCCACCTTCTGAAGGTGGCGAGGCAACTATAACCGGAATGTCAGCTCTTGATGCAGTGGGTCAGTACCTGTCGACTAACAGTGCCAAAAGCACGTTCCTGCGTAATACTGGGTTGGTTGTTAAGGCAATATCATCCAAACTGCCTCATGATCAAGATATGCAAGCTCAAAGCAATGTTGTATCTGCGCTCCAGACACAAGTCCATTCCCTAACAGAGACCCTTTGTGAAACAAGGAGAGACATTGTTCGATGTCGTCAAGATATGCATGGTTTTGAAACCAGACTATCAGACATTTGCTATGTTGTTTAGGAGCCTAGGGGAAATGAAGGCGAGGGTTATGGTGCTCCATCGGACAATACATCATGAAAACGTAACAGTCAGGTCAAATGAACTGAGCTTCTGAACTTCTGGTGGTGCATTTATCTGCTAGACTGTTAAGTTTTATGCCAACCTTCCTTTTGTTATATAATTGTAATTTGTTTTGGTGCGATATAAAATTTATTCTTAACGTGCAGCCACCGGCTGAAGAAAACAGCACGCCATTTCTGTATAGTGTAGGGTGTTCCCTATATTTGCACTAGTGGCGATCTTTGATGCCGAGTGGATGTAATCTGTGCAATCGCCTTAATAGCCTAGCATTAGTTTCGGCCTTATTTATTTCCTAGTCTTCTTTTTCCCTGGTTTGCTAGTGGCCGCAACTACCATGGGCCATATACGGGCCGTATGATCCATGGGTCTCCTACGGGCCGTATGATCCATGGGTCTCCTACGGGCCGTCGATAAATGGGCTTCCAACAGGGCCGTAGAATTGGTGGGCCTCGGGCCGTCGAATAAATGGGTCTACATGGTCCATAAACGGGCGTAATTGGTATCGGCCCAGCAGGGTAACGGGCCGTTAACAGGCCGTAGGACAGCAAAGGCTTAATTCTGTCACGGGCATAACGGGTCGTTAATGGGCTAGAATATAGGACGGGCTGGAAATGACGCAACGGGTTAACAGGCTAGAAATGGGCCGACTCTTGCCATGGGCTGAATTTTGCACATTAGGGTAACATGCCGGTAACGGGCCAACTCTTGCCATGGGCCGAATTTGGCCCATTAGGGGAACAGGCCAGTAACGGGTCGGAAGTAATCGAGGGCCGAAAAGGAGCCCAAGAACATATGGGCCGTCAATAGGCCGAAAGCTAACACAGGCTGGAAATGGCCCATGTAAATCACGGGCCATTAACGGGTACAAAGAAAATTGCTGTTCATTATGGGCTAGAGTCACCGTGGGCCTGTAAAGGGCCGAAAGATACGAAGGCCTCATATGGGCCGAAAGACGTCGTGGCCCATACATGGTCCGAAAGTGAAATGGGCTGGTGTTATATTCGACGGCCCACATGACGTTGTTGGGCCGATTTCCTTTAGGGCCTAACGGGTCGTGAGTTAACGGGCCGTAAAATGGGCTATTTGCGAAGAGACCGTTAACACGCTTTTCATGGGCCAGCCCGTTAACTTTTGACCAAGTCAAACGGGCCGGCTTTGTAAGCTAAACAGGCCAGTGGTGGGCCGTGGCACATGTCGACATATCATAGGCGCCTATCTGACCCACTGACAAGTTGACCTGTGTTTCGTCCGGCCAATAAGAATTTTACACGTGGAAATTTCCCATTGGTCAGGGCTGTTAACGGGTTATCGGATCCAAAACCCGACCCGATAGCTTAACGGTGTTCCATTATGGTGGATGCCACGTGTCGGTCACCCTTGACGAAAGCACTTCTGTGACGCGCGATTTATCGTCATGGAAGTGGACACTTCCATGATGACAATTTTGGTAATGTCATGGAACACTTCTACGACAGCACATGTATGACTATCTTGATTCTGTCATAAAATCATCATGGATGTACATGCATGACAAAAAACACGACCTACTGTGACAAACACGTATCATCACGGAAGTGTATTTTTTTTGTAGTGTACCTTAATGTGTTTTAGGTACTTTGGAGAAGCATTGGATGCTTGGCTTATTCATGAGGAAGGTCGAGACACCGTGGAAAATTACTACAACCAGGCTTGGTTGATTCTTTGATTTAAGGGAGAAGATAATTGAAAACCCGGTTCGGTTGTAAGTGTTTCATTCTCATCTTGAAAAACCGATTAACTAAATTTTGGGTCAATTTGTTGGATATGTATTAAAATCCCACACTTACTGTATTCTCAATAAATCCATGTGATGTATTGAGGAAACGGTGAATGTGGAGTGTGATGACAATAACGGCTTCCATGTGGAGCAATTTGTTTCAAGTGTTGTAGGTGATGAGCCTCCTTCCCAAGCTACAGGTACAATGGGGATCAGTCATATTCTTCCACAAGAAACACCCCATGTCCATGTAGAAGAAGAAGGTGTAAGAGCCCCTCTTGTGGATCCACCACAAGGGAAGTCATCACCCCCAACACAAGAGCAAGATGCTATGGGAGATCATGTACCTATCCAAGAACAAGATCAATTCCCTCATGTTCGCGTACTAGATCAAGGTCCCCTTGAACCAATGCTCTCTCGGTAACAAGTACTCATTTCATGCATTTATTTAAATTAGAGTCAACATTGTGTATGTTGCATCACGACATGATTAGTACTTGTTGGTTTTGTGTTTCTTTTAAGAGCTTAAACCTCCTTATTACATCTATGAGGCATTTGAGAAGAAGCATATCATGGGGATCTATAAAACCATGCTCATGGTTCACTTATCCCAAATATGCCAATTAAGCAATTTATTGCATACTAAGTCCTCAAAGTGCTCTTATGTGCAATATTGATAAATTTGCAAAGACACTCATTTTGGTTGTGGTATTATCTCTCATGCTTAGCAATTCATTTTTATGTAAATGAGATCAATTTATATGCCATGTGCCATGTGACAAAGCTCTTATGCTAAAGATCAAGTTTGGATAGTAATGGATTCATTCGTGGATATCAAGTTCTTATCTTTTGTACCTTTTTGTGTGTGCAAGTTTCTTTGTGGATGCTCATCTTGATAATTATTTGCCACATAAGAAACTTATACACATGAGAAAGTGCATATCTTTCCTTGATATCTGTTCGTTTTCTATCGGTCATTAGGATTGTCTCTTTTTGATTCTTTGATGGATCCGGCAAGAGGATAAGTACTGAGTGCTTGTATGTATTTCTTATATCTTTGCACTCCTGAGGTTTTGGATATATTTTGGGGCCATTCTTAGCATGATGATCCTATCGGATACTTCCCGTATATCTTGTCCAAAATATGTTCTTTGGATTTTTTGAATGTGTGAGTCTCATCTTTTATCTTCTTGTCGCATTCTATGGATCCCCAATATAGTTTGAGCTCCTCCATTTATTCGTAAATGGGTATGTGCATCTGATTCCACTTACATTTGAGAAATGCACAAATTAAGGAGGAAATCATACTATATTGGCCTTCTAGATTTCTTCCATTTTGGCATTTGATGCCAATAGGGGAGAAGTTTAGAGGGTTTAGGAGAAGTGGGTTAGTTCTTATCATTCATGCATATCTACATTTGTTGTGTTTGCTTGTTGCACAAATGTGTATATAGAGAAAACTTCACCAAGTTATTTCACATGCATATATTGTGGGAGAGTTTGCTCTATATAGTGTGGTTTTATTAGCATGAAATTCTTGTGTAGCATTTCGATGCTAGTACAACTGGTTTTGATAACATCAACTATCTTTGTGATATTTGAGGCTATCAAGACCACCTCAAGTATACGATTTATTCTCGGATAGATTGCATACTTGAGGTGGTTTTGATAGCCTCAAATATCACAAAGATAGTTGATATTATCAAAACCGGTTGTATTAGAATTGAAATGCTACACAAGAATTTCATGCTAATAAAACCACACTATATAGAGCAAACTCCCCCATAATATATGCGTGTGAAAGAACTTGGTGAAGTTTTCTCTATATACACATCCGTGCAAAAACCAAACACAACAAATGTAGATATGCATGAATGATAAGAACCAACCCACTTCTCCTAAATCCTCTAAACTTTGGGGGTACTCATAGACTTACACACGAAAACATGCACAACTTTGGCATACGAACTCAGAATTCGATGATCTTGGTCTCGTATTAAAGCTATGAAAAATCCCAAGGTCCTCACATAGAGAGCCACCCAAGATAAACAAGAAATAATGATGCAAATTATGCAAAGGTTTGATCTCTCTACATGCGACGTGATCAAGCAACTTGCCCGAAAATCCCTCTTGATAGTACGACTATCAAACCTATAATCCGGTCTCCCTCCAAGCACCATGAGACCGGAAAAACTAGGAAAACCTAGATAAGGTATACCTTTTCCTTGCACATTCCACTTGAGCTTGATGATGACTTTAATGCTTGCCTCAAGTTGGAATCCTTTTCTTGTCCACAATCACTTGATGAAGATACTCGAAATGCTTCCTCATATTGTAATGAGGGAAGCCTTAACTTAAGCCCATATTCACATGCACACTATCATGATGTGGACCACAAGCTTGAAAGCATATAACCTCCAGCTTCTCATCTTGCACTTGGACTCCTCGAACCCGATGACCATCACCACTTGATGTTATCCACACATAGGCTACTTGAAATCTTTCCTTTTGATGCAAGCCCATGAGAAACACCTAACCAACATAGACATAACAAACACATAGCATGGGTTAGGTAGCAAATCACAATTCACAACTACTTACCATACCACTAGATCACTTGATCCCACATGGTGCAAAGATTGCGCTTTGAAAGTTGACCATCTAGATTATCTTCGAGCTTCATCTAGGTCAACCAACATCTTTAATTCATGTCCCATCTTGGTTTCTTTAAAGCTACAATGAACTCTTCATTTCCCTTCATTGCTCCAAGACTATATCACCAAAGACTCTTTCATGACCATATCAAGGTCCACTATGAATATCATCTTGGTCACCACATGCTCTTCTAAAACTCCATCATAATCTCTTGAGAGGCATAAAGAATTCTTCACTCTAGTTGCTTGATTCAAGACTTGATCAACCAAAAAATCAACACACAAGCTTACCCTGATCTTGTCTTGAAACTATAACTTGAATTCTTCTATTTGTTTATACTCTCAAGCTCTTGATCCTTAAAAGCCCACATATGTCAATCTTTGAGATCCTCTAATGAACTCCACCTTGAATATATTTGGTTAGACATTAAAATCAATCTTGATGGCTTCAACATAAATCCCCAAAGACCATGAGGACTTATTCAAATGTTTTGATGGCATGCTTCCCACATAAATCCAACATGCTTCATGCATCACTATGGAACATTTCTTCATATATGTTTCGATGCACTTGATGCTCCATAGGAATAGATTGCATACTTGTTTTAAATTCATTAGATAAACCCTCTTGTTGATATTGTCATCAATTACCAAAATGTGGGAGATTGAAAGCGCATGTATCCCCTAAGTGTGGTTTGGTAATTAATGAAAATCTCTATGGACTAATGTTTTCATTAAGATATATTTGAAGGTATTGTCCATAGAAGGTGCATCAAGGATATTAGAAGGAATCAAGCATGAAGTCCATATATGTGAAGATATATTTGCTCTAATCTTTGGTATTCATGGAAAATTCCTATGGAGCATCAAGTGCATTGAATCCTATATGAAGAAATGTTCCATAGTGATGCATGAAGCATGTTGGATTTATGTGGGAAGAATGCCATCAAAACATTCAAAGAAGTCCTCATGGTCTTTGGGGATTTATTTTGAAGTCATCAAGATAGATTTTAATGTCTAACCAAATATATTCAAGGTGGAGTTCGTTAGAGGATCTCAAATATTGAAATATGTGGGCTTTTAAGGATCAAGAGCTTGAGAGTATAAAAAAATAGAAGAATTCAACTTATGATTTCAAGACAAGATCATGGTAAGCTCATGTGTTGGGTTTTTGGTTGATCAAGTCTTGAAGAAAGCAACTATAGTGAAGAATTCATTATGCCTCTCAAGATATTACGATGGACTTTTAGAAGAGCATGTTGGTGACCAAGATGATATTCATAGTGGAACTTGGTATGGTCGTGAAAGAGTCTTTGGTGATATAGTCTTGGAGCAATGAAGGGCAATGAAGGGTTCATTGTGTCTTTCAAGAAACCAAGATGGGACATGAAGTAAAGATGTTGGTTGACCAATATGAAGCTTGAAGATAATCTAGATGGTCAACTCTCAAAGTGCAATATTTGTACCACGTGGGATCAAGTGATCTAGTGGTATGGTAAGTAATTGTGAATTGTGATTTGCTACCTAACCCATGCTATGTGTTTGTTATGTCTATGTGGGTTAGGTGTTTCTCATGGGCTTGCATCAAAACAAAAGATTTCAAGTAGCCTATGTGTGGATGACATCAAGTGGTGATGGTCATCGGGTTCGAGGAGTCCAAGTGCAAGATGAGAAGCCGGAGGTTATATGCTTTCAAGCTTGTGGTGCACATCATGATAGTGTGCATGTGAATATGGGCTTAAGTTAAGGCTTCCCTCATTGAAATATGAGGAAGCATTTCGAGTATCTTCACCAAGTGATTGTGGACAAGAAAAGGATTCCAACTTGAGGCAAGTATTAAAGTCATCATCAAGCTCAAGTGGAATGTGCAAGGAAAAGGTATACCTTATCTAGGTTTTTGAAGTTTTGCCGGTCTCATGGTGCTTGTAGGGAGACCGGATTATAGGTTTGATAGTCATACTATCAAGAGGGACTCTCAGGCAAGTTGCATGATCACATCGCATGTAGAGAGATCAAACCTTTGCATAATTTGCATAATTATTTCTTGTTGATATTTGGTGGTTCTTTATGTGAGGACCTTGGGCTTTTCCATAGCTTTAAAACGACCCCAAGATCATTGAATTCGGAGTTCGTATGCCAAAGTTGTGCATGTTTTAGTGGGCTCCTGCACACTGTTTCTGCGTACCCCGTGGACACGGGGTTTGAGGCCATGGGCACGGGGATTGAACTGTGGGCACGGGGTCTTGACCCCCGTGGGCACAGGGTCCCTAGGAAGTGTCTGTTGGAGCCCCAACGGCTAGTTTTGGAAGTTGGTTGTATAAGAGCCCTTCCTTCCCACCGGTTTGGGATTGGTTCACACACATTCTAAACATCAGTTTGACCCTCTTACCACCTCTCCCAAACCCCTATCTCTCCTCTAAGTGAAGGGGGGGGGGGGTTGTGGATGGGTCTAGGAGTCATTTGTTGATTTCCTCCATTTCATCCCCTCTCTTCAATTTCCCACTTTCTTGAGTTGCATCTTGTGAGACTGAGAGAGTGAGTTGATCATTTGTTGCTTGACCTTGCATTGCATTTGTTGCATTGGTTTGAGCTCCCCACATCGATTTGTTCGAGTGAGAGCCCGTGAGTTTATTACTTGGAGGCTTTGCCTCCTAAATGGTTTGGTGATATCTTTGAGAAGTTTGTGAAGAGGCCTAGGTGGCCAAGGTTCCTCCGGAAGCTTCCTTTTATGGTGTGCAGCGGGGAAGGGTGTGAAGTGGCCTAGGTGGTCAAGTTCCTCCGGAAGCTTCGGTGGTTGTGGTGTGCTCCGGAGAAGATTGTAAAGATGTGGTGATCACCTTCAAGACCAACCCCTAGTAAACCGAGGCTCATCCTTTGGGGTCGACTCAAAAGGGAGAATACAGTGAGTCCCTTGGTGACGCCCCAGAGCTTTGGCTTCGGCACCGCTATAACAGAGATTAGCACTCTCACGAGTGTGAACTTTGGGATAAATCCGCGTCCCCGACTCACTTGTGGTTATCTCACACCCACACCCTTTACTTTCCGCAATTCATACATGCTCATATTGATATATCTTGTGCTAGTTGAATTGCTTAGTTGTTCCTACATTTCCATATCTTGTGATATAGTTTGTGCTTGCTAGTTCCCTTAAAGTGCCAATCTTGTTTAGCATAGGTTGTTGGTGCACTTATTTGAGCCTAGCATATTTAGGATTTGTGCTTGAAAAGTATCTGTTTAGTTTATTCCACATTAGGATAAAGCCAAATCTGTAAAAGATTTAAAACGCCTATTCACCCCCCTCTAGTCGTCATCTAGATTCTGTCAAAATTACTGTTGTGCAATTGATAGAAAAGTGCAAAGTTATGATGATATCCAAGGCAATGATCATGAATATAGGCGTCATGTCAGTGACAAGCAGACTGACTCCTGCCTGCATCTACTACTATTACTCCACACATCGACAACTCCTGCCTGCATCTAGAGTATTAAGTTCATAAGAACAGAGTAACGCCTTAAGCAAGATGACATGGTGCAGAGGGATAGATCCAATCAATATGGTAAAACCCCCATCTTTTTATCCTTAATAGCAACAATACAAATACGTGTCTTGCCACCCCTACTGCCACTAGGTGAGGACACCACAAGATTGAACCCATTACACATCACCTCTCCTATTGCAAGAAAAACCAATCTAGTAGGCCAAACCAAACCGATAGATCGGAGATAAATACAAATCTATCTTAATCATGCATAAAAGAGTTTAGAAAAGACTCAAATAATATATATAGATAATCTAATCATAAATCCATAATTCAACGGATCTCAACAAACACACCGCAAAAGAAGATTACATCAAATAGATCTCCAAGAACATCGTGGAGAACATTGTATTAAAGATCAAAGAGAGGGAAGAAGCCATTTAGCTGCTAGCTATGGACCCGTAGTTCTGTGGTAAACTACTCACACATCATCGAAAGGGAAACAAGGTTGGTGTAGAGGCCCTCCGTGATCGAATCCCCCTCCAGCAGAGTACCGGAAAAGTCCCCAAGATGGGATCTCATGAGAACAGAAGCTTGCGGCGGATAAGTATTTTTGTGTGCCCTCTGGTATAGGGGGAATATCTGAGGATTTATAGTGCTGGAGTTAGGGTTGGAGGAGCCACGGGGGGCCCACAAGCCCCCTGACTGTGCCCCCTAGGGCGCGCCCCTAGGGCTTATGGCCCCTCGTGGGTCTTCTATCCTCCTCCCGAAGCTTGGTGGTGTCTTGTCGTCCAAGAAAAATCATCATAAAGTTTTATTCCGTTTGGACTCCATTTGGTATTGATTTTCTGTATAAGTCAAAAACAAGGGAGAAACAACAACTGGCACTGGGCACTAGGTTAATAGGTTAGTCCCAGAAAATGATATAAAATAGCATATAAAACATCCAAGATAGATAATATAATAGCATGGAGCAATCAAAAATTATAGATACGTTGGAGACGTATCAAGCATCCCCAAGCTTAATTCCTTCTCGTCCTCGAGTAGGTAAATGATAAAAACAAAAATCTTGATGTGGAATGCTACCTAGCATATTTATCAATTTAATTTTCCTTTTTGCGGCATGAATGTTCAGATCCATAAGATTCAAAACAAAGGTTTAATATTGACACAAAAACAATAATACTTCAAGCATACTAACAAAGCAATCATTTCTTCTCAAAATATGATGGCTAAAGAAAGTTATCCGTACAAAATCATATAATCTTGTCATGCTCTATCTTCATCACACAAAGTATTTATCATGCACAACCCCGATGACAAGCCAAGCAATTGTTTCATACCTTTAATGTTCTCAAACTTTCTCAACTTTCACGCAATACATGAGCGCGAGCCATGGATATATCACTATGGGTGGAATAGAGTATGGTGGAGGTTGTGAGGAGAAGACAAGAAAATGAGAAAGTCTCACATCAACTAGGCGAATTAATGGCTATGGAGATGCCCATCAATTGATATCGATGCAAGTGAGTAGGGATTGCCATGCAACAGATGCAATAGAGCTATAAGTGTATGAAAGCTCAAAAAGAAAACTAGTGGGTGTGCATCCAACTCGCTTGCTCACAAAGACCTAGGGCAATTTGAGGAAGCCCATCATTGGAATATACAAGCCAAGTTCTATAATGAAAAATTCCGACTAGTATATGAAAGTGATAAAATGGGAGACTCTCTATCATGAAGAACGCGGTGCTACTTTGAAGCACAAGTGTGGAAAAATAATAGTAACATGGTCCCTTCTCTCCTTTTCTCTCCTTTTTTCTTTTTTCTTCTTTTGGGCTCGTTCACCTCTTTTTTTGGGCTCTTTGGCCTCTCTCTTTTTATTCTTAGTCCGGAGACTCATCCCAACTTCTGAGGGAATCGTAGCTTCCATCATCCTTTCCTCACATGGGACAATGCTCTAATAATGATGATCATCACACTTTTATTTACTTGCAACTCAAGAATTACAACTTGATGTTGTGACTCTATATGAATGCCTCATGCATATGAGAACAATATGGCAATGATGGTGTGTGTCATAATAAAATGGATCAGTGGAAGTTGCATGGAAATATATCTCAGAATGGCTATGAAAATTCCATAATAGGTAGGTATGGTGGTTGTTTTTAGGAAGGGTATATGGTGGGTTTAATGCACTGGCGAAAGTTGCACGGTACTAGAGAGGCTAGCAATGGTGGAAGGGTGAGAGTGTGTATAATCCATGGACTCAACATTAGTCTTAAAGAACTCACATACTTATTGCAAAAAAATATTAGCCATCAAAGCAAAGTACTAATACGCATGCTTCTAGGGGGATAGATTGGTAGGAAAAGACCATCGCTCGTCCTCGGTCGCCACTCATAAGGAAGACAATAAAAAATAAATCACGCTCCAACTTCATCACATAACGATATACCATACGTGCATGCTTCAGGAATCACAAACCTTGACACAAGTATTTCTACCAATCCACAATTACTCACTAGCATGACTCTAATATCACCATATCTTTATATCTCAAACCAAATGCAAGGAATCAAACTTCTCATATATTCAATGCTCTTTATGAAAGTTTTTATTATATCCCTCTTGGATGCCCATCATATTAGGACCAAATTCATAACCTAAAAAAATAGCCATACTATTTTTAGGACTCTCAAAATGATATAAGTGAAGCATGATAGTTCATCAATTTCTACAAAATAAAACCACCACCGTGCTCTAGAAAGATATAAGTGAAGCACTAGAGCAACTGCCTAGCTCAAAAGATATAAGTGAAGCACACAGAGTATTCAAATAAATTCACGATTAATGTGTGTCCCTCTCAAAAGGTGTGTACAGAAAGTATGATTGTGGCAAATTAAAAATCAAATACTCATATCATACAAGACGCTCCAAGCAAAACACATATCATGTGGTGAATAAAAATTTAGCCTCAAGTAAATTTACGATGGATTGAAGACGAAAGAGGGGATGCCAGACATACCCAATCTCCTTGAATATTACCTTGGGGGTGCCTTGGGCATCCCCAATATTAGGCTCTTGCCACTCCTTATTCCGTAGTCCATCAAATCTTTACCCAAACATGAAAACTTCACGACATAAAACTCAACAGAAGAGGCCGACATTTATGCGCGATGTGACCGGAGGGACATTTCGATGCACGCGTCGCTTACCACACTGCATTCATGTCAGCCCAGAGCACGCGGAGGCCGACATAGATGTCGTGATGTGACCAGTGGAAGGGTGATCGCGCGGCGCTAATCAATGCGACCTCTTGGCAGCCGCCACTTCAATGCGGACGCAGGTTCCTGATACGTCTCCAATGCATCTATAATTTTTTATTGTTCCATGCTATTATATTATCTATTTTGGATGTTTTATATGCATTAATATGTTATTTTATATTATTTTTGGGACTACTTATTAACCTAGAGCCCGTGCCATTTTCTGTTTTTTCCTTGTTTTTGAGTTTTACATAAAAGGAATACTAAACGGAGTCCAAATGGAATAAAACTTTCGTGATGATTTTTCTTGGACCAGAAGACATCCAGAAGACTTGGAGAGAGGGTCAGAAGATTCTCGAGGAGGCCACAAGCCTGCCAGACACGCCCTAGGGGGGTACCTCCCTGGCTTGTTGGCCCCTCGGAGGTCCTCTAACCCTAATCTTTGCACTGTAAATTCCCAAAAATTCCCAAACCACTAGAAGCATCCACCAAAATACTTTTCCGGAGCCGCAAGCCTCTGTTCTTGTGAGATCCCATCTTGGGGCCTTATCCAGCTCTCCTCCGGAGGGGGATTCGATAACGAAGGGCATCTACATCAACCATGCTACCCTTCCTATGAAGCGTGAGTAGTTTACCATAGACCTACAGATCCATAGGTAGTAGCTAGATGGATTCTTCTCTCTCTTTGATCTTAAATATCATGTCTCCTTGATGTTCTTGGAGTTCTATCTGATGTAATATTCTTTTGTGGTGTGTTTGTCGAGATCCGATGAATTGTGGATTTATGATCAGATTATCGATGAATATTATTTGAGTCTTCTCTAAACTCTTTTATGCCGGATTAAGGGATCCGCAAACCCTTGAGAGGTTCGAACTCTGGGGTGCGTGCGGAGATCTCAACCTACCCATCCTGCCTACTTGCGATCCTCCTAAGCCTAGCGCGACAAGCTCAAAGAGACAAAGTGTTGGTGTCAAAACTGGCGGATCTCGGGTAGGGGGTCCCGAACTGTGCGTCTAGGCGGATGGTAATAGGATACAAGGGACACGATGTTTTTACCCAGGTTCGGGCCCTCTCGATGGAGGTAAAACCCTACTCCTGCTTGATTAACATTGATGATATGGGTAGTACAAGAGTAGATCTACCACGAGATTAGAGAGGCTAAACCCTAGAAGCTAGCCTATGGTATGATTGTTGTTCGTCCTACGGACTAAAACCCTCCGGTATATATAGACACCAGAGAGGGCTAGGGTTACACAGAGTCGGTTACAATGGGAGGAGATCTACATATCCGTATCGCCAAGCTTGCCTTCCACGCCAAGGAAAGTCCCATCTGGACACGGGACGAAGTCTTCAATCTTGTATCTTCATAGTCCAGGAGTCCGTCCAAAGGTCATAGTCCGGCCATCCGGACACCCCCTAATCTGGGACTCCCTCAGTAGCCCCTGAACTAGGCTTCAATGTCGACGAGTCCGGCGCGCAAATTGTCTTCGGCATTGCAAGGCGGGTTCCAACTCTGAATACTTCATAGAAGATGTTGAACACAAGGATAGTGTCCGGCTCTGTGAAATAAGTTCCACATACCACCATAGAGAGAATAATGTTTGTACAAATCTAATCTGCTGACGTATTCCGCAGCATGACGTCATGCCACGGCCAAGCCTTCATTCGAATTGTTTTATGTCCCACCTCAGCGCGTTTAGCGAGGTGGTTTCCTTGGCACGTCTTGTCAAAGCAGAGATCGTGTCCCCTTATTCCGGGATTCTCATCAATACGGGCGTGGGTAACCCAACCGTGCCATTGGTATGCCTCTTTAATCGAAAGTGAGTCCCGAACGGTCATGGGGAGGGCTCTTGGTATTCAACCTCTTTATAAAGAGACCAAGGCTCGACTCCTTTCTTTCAATCCCAATCAAATCCGCCTCTCGCCTTGAGTTCCAACACCCAAAGCTCGAGATTCAGGCGCTTCGGACCTTCGATGATGTCCGGCTCCGACCTTCAAGGCTGGTGGATGCCTTCCTCCATTACGAAAGAAGACGTGTTAAAGTTAAGAGACGCCAGGTATCTAACCGGGGAAATCTTGCATAGGTTGCCTGCTCAAGGGCTCATTCCCACTCCCAAGCCTGGTGAGAGCATGGTGTTCGCGTCTCACTTCCTTCGGGGGCTAGGCTTCCCGATTGACCCCTTCGTGAGGGGGCTCATGTTTTACTACGGGCTGGAATTCCACGACTTAGCTCCGGAGTCCATCCTCCATATCTCATCATTCATTGTCGTGTGCGAGACCTTCCTCCATATTACTCCTCACTTCGGATTGTGGCTCAAAACCTTCAAAGTAGAGCCGAAGATGATCGAGGGGTAGCACGCGGAGTGCGGAGGTGCTGTTATAAGCAAGATTGTCGATGCTCCATGGCCCAAGGGCTCTTTTCAAGAGGAGTTCGGTTCGTGGCAACAAGAGTGGTTTTATATCACAGCTCTCAAGGGCACCAAATGGGTGGCGCCACCTGCCTTTCGCTCGGGTCCCCCGCCACAGCTAGCATCATGGGTCAATAAAGGGCTTAACTGGGGGTCGTCCAAGGACGTGCCCTTGTTGCAGGGCCGCGTTCGAGATCTCCTAGAAAGAGATATCAATCTGGCCGTAGTGACGCAGGTTATGTTGATTCGCCGCATCCTGCCCTACAAACGCCGCCCCCTCCGCTTGTGGGAATTTAATCCGGAAGGACCATGAGCCCTCCAACATTTTGCGGGTGCGGCGCCCATGGAGATGTACAAATTGTTCTTTGGATCACAAGAAATGTGTCCGGACTCGTCTGAGGACGCAGGTCTGAGCTATAATCGCCCGGATACTCAAGTAAGTAGCCTTGTACCCAGAAACACTATCTATATATTTATCATAAAATTGCCCTTAAAAGAGTTGTCCTTTAAACAGGAGTGGATAGCGAAAGCAAAATTAATCAGGTGTCCGGCTCCCCTGCCTGAGACCACGCTGGATCCCGTGTTAACTAGGATGCTGGAGGTTGCGCCTTTGGAAGAAGGCAAAGAGGGGAACAAGGAAGCTACCACCTCCCCGAAGGAGGCTGTTAGGGAAGAGGAATCGAGAATTCCTCCATCCAGGGGAAAAAGAGGACCGCCTCTGAAGACCCGGAGGCCATGGCCTCGAAGCGGGGGAAGAAATCTTCGTCAGAGGGTCCGGCGCCGGGAGGTGCCTCGACCGCATTGTGTCCCCAAGGGGATCAGATCTCCACCGAGCCATAAGTAGAAAAGGGGGGTTTAAAAATGAGAGACATCCCCGTTCTATTTCTGAGGAAGATAACCAAAATTTTACTTTGTAGTTCGGATCTACGCCCTTCTCAGCAGAGCTCATCTTCAGGGGATCTTCGTCCGGAGATGATGGAGAGCGAAACGCCTCCCCCTGCTGTACCGCCTTGCAAGGCGGGCGACCCTGAGGTGTCATCATGGAGGGTTTCTCTAAATCCGGCAGGGCCGGAAGGCAGTCGTGTGCCCCCCCAAGGCCCTCCATGTCCGGCCTTCGAAGAAGTCCATCGGACGAGTCCGACACCGTCTGGTGCACGGTCGGAGGAGCTGAAGGATCTGCTCGGGCGAGCGTCTATCTCAGAAGAACACCATGCATTGATGGATACGGTGATTAGAAGGATTTCATCCACGGAGAGCGGGTTGTATGAGGCCGTTAGGAGTTTACTGACAGGTTTTGAGGTACGTGAAATGATGTACCTTTTGACAGATCCGCATATATAAGATTCGCCCAGTATAGATAGTAGCCCCTGAGACTCGGTGCGTTGTCAAAAAAGGACGGCGCGCCGAGGATCATAATCCCAGGTATAATATTGCGCCTTTACTATGTAGGTGGCGTAGTGTCCGGTGGCTGGCCATACTGATGAATTTGCTAAGCTAAATCGGCAACTTGACGTGGCAGATGCCGACAACGCGCTTGTCAACAAGCGGCTTGACGAGGCACAAGGTATATAATTTCTCCGAAGACACCTGGTAAGAGGAGCTTGATGCCCGTACCTTACAACATATGTGCTTGATGCAGATGGTGCCACTGCCGTGGAGAATCTTTGGGCGGAACTTGCCTGAGCCAAGGAGCAGGCCAGGAAAAGCGATGCGGCTGCCTTAAAGGCGGTTGAAGAGGTGAAAGCCGAACAGGCTGCTCACTGCCAAAGCAAGAAGGAAATGGCCGAGATGGCTGAAAAGTTGAAGAATGTGGCCGACCGCTGCAAGCTTCTTGAAAAAGAAGATCGGGTGGCACAGAAGGACCAAGAGAAGGTCACTACCGAGGCCAAGGATACTCGCTCTGCAATGAGAGCTATGAAGGAGGAGCTACGTCAGGCCGGAGATATCACGGCTGTAAAGCCCTATATGCTGCGGATGAAGTTCGGGGATCCTAAATATGCTCCATTGGATCGGAAGTGGAGTGCAGCGAACCCGTACCTGGACTTGGCGGCGAGTGCCGCGGACGCGGCCGAACACTTCTGCGATCAAAATGATCACGAAGTGGAGAAGCATTTTTGGTCGGAGTTCCATAATCCAGAGCGCCCACTTTCAGTATCCGATCGTTTGGCCGCATGGGCGGAGCTGAATAGGTTATCCGGACTCGCCATGAATCATGTCGTGAGTCATCTGTGGCCGAAAAGGCCCGAGCCGAAGAGTTATTTTAGCTTGGTGCAGCAGTTCCTTGGTGCGGTGCCACATATTAATGCCATGAAGAGGTCGGCGTGCATAGAGGGTGCACAGATGGCTCTTGCCCGTGTCAAGACATACTGGGCGGATATGAAGGCCAGTGCTGTTGCATCCCAAGATTCGGACGGAAGCCGAGTACCTGCCGAGCACTATTTTTAGGAAGTTCTACAGGGCGCTCGTTTAATAGAGACGCAGTGCTCGAAGGACGTTATGTTTGAATAACATGTATCATTGTAAAACAATGTTTTGATGGAATATAAAAGCTTTTTATACTTGTGCTTTCAAGAATTAGAATACCTCCTATGCGGCCGTTGATGTATATTTGTATATAACCTGAAAGATGGCAGTCTTCGGCTTCAGCCCCCACGCATATAATGTGGGGGTGTTCATAGAAGGCACATTTTCACACTTGATCCAACGTCTTGGTCCTATAAAGGAGGTGATGGCGCAGCGAACTAGGCAACCGGACTATAATGCTTTATCACTTTCACTTAGCCATAGGAGTTTGACAGTGGGGCTACTATATAGCCCCTAGGGGCACCGCGCTCACCCGAATTCGGGGCGCGTGTGTGCCTGACCGGGGAACGGACCTTCGTTAATGCGGAGGAATTCTAAAGATTCCAGTGGGTCATCGAGTGGTTGACTAGTCTCACGCTATATCATGACAGTCAGTTTTCGGCTTTCTCTACTGAGGTGCTCGCCTGACCGAACCGGGGCACAATCGCAGTAGTTCTCCTGGTGCTGCCTTAGCCGATAGAGCGGAACGTAAGGCAGCAAACACAGGAGCCGGGCGAACCCAACATTTGACCAAAGACATGATTCGGAGCTGATGCATATAAGGCCAAACTCGCGACGCCGAACACTCCCTAAGGTATTCGGTCTTTATGAAATCGGACTAAACAAAGCCCTTGGTAAGAAGCCCCTGGTGTCCAGGTACGTGCAAAATTCTGACGTGGCCACATGCCAAGACGCCAGCCTCCTCCTCGGTTATAACAAGAAACCGGGGGATGTTATCAACAAGAGATAGTAAAAAAGGTTTATGCAGGGTCTTAATCTAAAAAGAATCTTTGGAACGGGTCCCTACTACACGTCTGCGCATGTGTCTCCGTTGTGCCGTATCCTGGACGGGTGTAGCACGGTGCTCATCTGTAAAATAGAGGAACTTAGTTGAAAACAATCGTGCGAAAAGCTATGTTATATTAAATAAACAAAGTATAATTTGGGAAATGGGTAGAATTGAGCTTTATTGTCTCTTGTTGTATACGCACGGAGCCCCTTGTAGGGTGGTATGCGGCTATTAAGTCCCTGTATGTTTACGCCGGACTCATCTAACCATGTCCGGGGTCTGAACGACCTGTTTAGGTGCTTTGGTGAGTGAAGCCGGTTTACAGTGTGGCTGTCAAGGCAGCCGCACAGTATTCCGCATTCGAGGAACACTCGATATTTCCCTTTAATGAGATGATGCCTCGTGGACCAAGCATTTTAAGCGTAAGGGATGCATAATGTGGTATTGCGTTAAAGCGGGCGAAAGCTTTGCGTCCCAATAGTGCTTGATAGCCACTTGTGAATGGGGCGACGTGAAAGGTTAGCTTTTCGCGTCGGAAGTTGTCGGGGAAGTCGAACATAACTTCCAGCAGGAGAGAACCCGTACAATGGGTATCTGGGCCTGTTGTTACCCCTTGAAAGGAAGTGTTGCCATGGCGAATTTTTGTTGGGTTTATCCCCATTTTGCAGACTGTGTCCTGGTATAGCAGGTTTAGATCACTGCCGCCGTCCATTAGGACTTGTGTAAAGTGGAGTCCGTCAATTATCGGATCTAATACCAAGGCAGTCCAGCCTGCGTTCTGGATACTTCTAGAGTAATCCTGATGGTCGAAGGTGATTGGTTGTAACAACCAGTGGCGGGACTCTTCTGGGACAGGCCGTATAGCGCGTATCTCTATAGGCGCCACTCTGTTCTTCCCTTTTGTCACGTGAAGTGAGTTTACTGTTTTGACTTGTTGTGGGAACTTCTTTTGTTCTCCAGTGCTCTGCTTGTGGGGTTCGTCATTGTCCTCGCTTGGTATGTCGTGCCCGTTGTGTTCAGCGTTAAGTTTGCCGGATTGCTTGAAGACCCAACAATCTCTGTGGGTATGGTTTGCAGGCTTCCCGGAAGTACTATGAATTTGGCATATTTTGTCCAAGATGTTGTTTAGGTTAGATAGCTCGTCCCTGCTATCCTTGAGGGGCAGCTTTTTCTGATTCTGCCGAGAGCTTTTGAATCCGGCATTGACTGCCGCACTCTTCAGGCTGTTTCCCTTAGTTCAGCGATGGTCCTTGCTACGTCGTGGTTTCCCGTTTCCATCCCTGACTTTGGATGTACTTGGGTCGCTGGGGCTGCTTCTTGCCAACCATCTATCCTCTCCTGCGCAAAAGCGGGTCATGAGGCTTGTTAATGCGGCCATTGTTCTTGGCTTTTCTTGGCCGAGGTGTCTGGCGAGCCATTCGTCTCGAACACTGTGTTTGAAAGCTGCTAAGGCTTCGGCGTCCGGACAGTCGACTATCTGGTTCTTTTTAGTAAGAAATCTGTTCCAGAGTTTCCGGGCTGACTCTCTGGGTTGTTGAGTTATATGACTTAGATCGTCTGCATCCGGAGGTCGGACATAGGTCCCTTGAAAATTTGCCCGAAAAGCATCCTCGAGCTCTTCCCAACTTTTGATGGTTTTTTCGGGAAGGCTTTTAAGCCAATGCCTGGCTGGCCCTTTGAGCTTGAGGGGTAAGTATTTTATGGCATGGAGGTCATCTCCTCTAGCCATGTGTATGTGGAGGATGTAGTCCTCAATCCAGACTCCAGGGTCTGTTGTTCCGTCGTATGCCTCTATGATTACGGGTTTGAATCCCGCTGGAAATTAATGGTCCAGCACCTCATCGGTGAAACAGAGGGGGTGTGTGGCACCCCTATATTTGGGTGTGCCCTGATGTTCAGTTACTTGTTGCGTTGTATTGCTTCTAGAGCTTGCTTTCTTGGCCCGTAGATAGATCTGGCTGGGCCGTCTTTTTGATGCGAATCCTTGTGCGGATCGCGTGCCGACTTGGGTGCGGCGCCCCTTGCTGCTCTATGCTGGCCATGGGGTTGTTTATCCGACCGAGTGTCTTTCTTATTTTTTGATTGCGGGGGCTCTAAGGCCTCATCAAATTCCGGTAGTAATTTTCGCTTCGGATAGCTCTTTGTGTGACGACTGTCGCCGTACTTGTCTGCGGTGTTGAGTACTTTGCCCCATCTAATTCTGAGTGCATCTTCCGCTGTTTTGAGCTTCCGCTTCTGCTTTTTCAGGCTACGCGCAGTGGCGACGAGCCTTTTGTAGAGGTTCTTCTGCTCCAGCAACTTGTCCGGCGTGAGGTCGTCTGGACTATTATCTTCACCGGGGGCGGGTTGTTCGGTTTGTTTACCCAGATTGCCATGTTAGGACAGTTGCTCTATGGCATGTTCATCGTCCGCCGGTTCACCCTGCTCTGTGGCTGGGTCTCTGTCGAGGTGGGGTTTGGCGCGGTGCTTACGCCGCCGCTTTGATTGCTTTTCGAGGGAATGATCCCTCGTTGCGTCCCTTTGTTCCTGGTCGTCGTTTCTTTTAGGTGTGTCCACCATGTATACATCATGAGATGAGGTGGTTATCCAGTGCCCTATAGGCGCTGATTCCTGTTCGTCTCCTGCATCGTCGTCCAGACCATCGATGTCTTCGGAGTCGAAATCGAGCATGTCGGTTAAGTCATCGACAGTGGCTACCAAGTGGGTGGCGGGTGGGCTTTGAATTTCTTCGTCGTCCGCATCCCAACCTTGCTGACCATAGTCCGGCCAAGGCTCTCCTGATAAAGAGAGAGACTTTAGTGAATTCAGAATGTCACCGAAGGGCGAATGTTGAAAGATGTCCGTGGCGGCGAACTCCATGATCGGCGCCCAATCGGGTTCGATCGGCTGTGGCGTGGAAGGTTCGGAGTCCGGAAAGGAGTCCGGCACCTTGGAGTCACGAGCTTCGCAAAGGACAAGACTAGTGTTTGGCTCGATCGCCATAGAAATTGCAGCCGCCGAGGCGGCGTCCAGCCACCCGTCCTCGATTGGCGCAGTCGGCTCCGAGCTAAGGGTCGGAGCAGACACTGGGGCGGCCTCCTGGGCACTGTCCGGCGGCAGAGCTAGATCATGCCCATCGTGATAGTGCGGCGCGCTCGGCTGTGGCTCGAACCCGTCGAAGATCAAGTCTCCGCAGATGTCAGCCGTGTAGTTCAAACTTCCAAACCTAGCCTCATGGCCAGGGGCGTAGCTTTCGATCTGCTCCAGATGGCCAAGCGAATTGGCCCGCAGTGCAAAGCCGCCGAATACGAAGATCTATTCGGGGAGAAAAGTCTCACCCCAGACTGCATCGTTGTTGATGATCGGAGGAGCCATCGGGCCTAAAGGTGACGACACAAAGGAACTCTCAATGAAAGCACCAATGTTGGTGTCAAAACCAGTGGATCTCGGGTAGGGGGTCCCGAACTGTGCGTCTAGGCAGATGGTAATAGGAGACAAGGGACACGATGTTTTTACCCAGGTTCGGGCCCTCTCGATGGAGGTAAAACCCTACTCCTGCTTGATTAATATTGATGATATGGGTAGTACAAGAGTAGATCTACCATGAGATCAGAGGGGCTAAACCCTAGAAGCTAGCCTATGGTATGATTGTTGTTCGTCCTATGGACTAAAACCCTCCGGTTTATATAGACACCGGAGAGGGCTAGGGTTACAGAGAGTCGGTTACAATGGGAGGAGATCTACATATCCGTATTGCCAAGCTTGCCTTCCACGCCAAGGAAAGTCCCATCCGGACACGGGACGAAGTCTTCAATCTTGTATCTTCGTAGTCCAGGAGTCCGGCCAAAGGTCATAGTCCGGCCATCCGGACACCCCCTAATCCGGGACTCCCTCACAAAGAGACACAACAGTTTATCCTGGTTCGGGCCTCCTTGTGGTGTAATACCCTACTCCAGCATTTTGGTGGATTGCCTCGGAGGGCTGAGGATGAACTAGTACAGTGGATGAACTGGCCTCAGGAGGTGAGGTGTTCTTGAGCTCAAGGGAGCTGGTGTGGTGTGAGCTAGTTCCACTTGTCTTGCCTCTATGGTGGTGGCTAGTCCTATTTATAGTGGCCTTGGTTCTCTTCCCAAATGTTGGCAGGAAGGGATCCCACAACAGATGGATTTGTAAGGGGACAAGTAGTACAACTTATCCTGACAAAAGTAGTCTCGCCTACGAAAAGCCTCTGGTCGTGACGCTGCGGTGGGCTCATTGATGACCTCCGTCCTGTCGTACTGGCGGTCTTGGTCTCGTTGCACCATGATGGAAACCTTTGGCTGATTCCTCGGGACTCCGTGCCCCTGGCTTGCCTCCCTTGCACCAAAGAGGAAACCTGCGCTCTGCGTCCGCCTGGCACCCGCCCGGCCTTGGTCGTCATGGCTTACGTCAGCTGAGCCTCGTGAGGTAAACCTTGCATAGAACTCTCCGCCCCTCGGGAGCCAGCCTGAGGAGGCCGATCCCCTCGGGGATCTTGGCGTCGTCCGCCTCGCGAGGCTTGGCCCCTCGCGAGGGTCTTGTCCTGTTGATGCTGAAGCTGGGCCGTACCAGGCTATCGATGGAGCCACATGGTGTGCCGCAGGCAGGCAGGGATGGATACCCCTATATCCAGAACACCGACAGTAGCCCCCAGGCCCAAGGCACGCTCGGACTTGGCTTCCAGACGAAGCCAAAGGGCAAGTGCGGAGCGCCGCGGGCCCTAACCGCCTGCGGCCTTGACGATGCATGGCGATTGATGGGACATGGGCGACTCCGCTTCCCCATGCTGCCTTGGCAACTGTTCTACTTGACGGGACGACGCGGCATGCCGAAGGTCATGATGGCGCGAGGTCGTGGAAGCTGGCGGTTGGCCTCCCTTTGTTATAAATGTGAGGGGGGGGGGGGCAGAACCCCTCGCCCATCTCTCCTTGGTCTTGCTTCTGCCTGCTTCTTCTCTTCTTCACCTTGCGCCCATGGCACCGATCAGGAGGTACTCTGCGGCTGAGAAGGGGAAGGCCCCTAGGGAAGGGCCCGATGCTCTCCAACCGAAGAAGCGGATCCACCTTCCTCACGACGCCGATGTCGTGGTACTAAGTCTAACACTAAGTATAGGGGGTACGTATGGAGAGGCAAGGTCCTAGCTACGGCAAGGTTGTATGCAAGTGTTTATGAGTTCAGGCCCCTCTCGGAGGAGGTAAAAGCCCTATGTCTCGGAGTCCGGAGGTGGTCAACTGGAATGTCTGAATGTGTGTGTGTGTTATAGGGGGTGCGATCCCTTGTCCCAAAGGAGGGGGTGGCTTATATAGAGTTCGCCAGGACCCCAGCCATCCCCCGTTACAGAGGGTTGAATGTACATAAAGATTGAGGCATTACTGGTAACGCCAGCCTTAAGTGCCTTTAATGACCTCAAATACTATGGAGTGAATGCTCGCCCGTAGCTGTTATGAGTGACTTCTGATCTTCAGTAGGTCGAGTGGTTCATTACATGGCCGAGTGGTTGACCGGTCGTGTGACTTCAGAAAGGAGGGGTACCCGAGTGGTTCATTGGTCGAGTGGATTGCACTCGACACCTTTACTGGGTACCCTCTGTTGTCTCTTGAGCTTCTTTGCTTCTAGGGTAGTGACCTTGGGTAGGGCGTATAGGTCAGGCCTGTGACCCTACCCTAGCTATGTATCCTCATCATTAGCCCCCGAATGGATTAATGTCCGAGTGGAAAGAAGGTTGAAGTTGATCTTGCTCTGACCCTTGTGCTTCACGAGTATTTTACGCAGGATGGAAGACTCATGTTAGAACTTCTGCTTCGATCCAGTCGTCTTGATCGATTCAAAAAGTTGTCGAGTGAATTTGTAACATCATCCGTTGAGTGTTGTTTCGGGGTGCAGAATCTTTGGGGCGATTGGTTGCAGTGTATCCCGGATCTCACGGGATTCGAAATTTCGAGGAAGCGTGCGGGACGGAGCGTGCGGGACAGGAGTGCCTCGATCTCCGTGCCACCTTTTTCGCCATGTACCCAGTGCGCGGTGAGATTTGATAGGATCGCCTAGGCCCACGCATCAGCCACTCGGAAGTGGGCCTTTATAAGGCGACGGAGCCGAGGCGCCTGCATTGTGCGCGTCCATTTTCTCCTCTTTTCCTCCGCCTCTCCACTACAGCCGGCTCCTCCGCTCTCGACGCTGCCGCTCCGCCACCATGGTGAAGGACAAGGCGGCAGCGCTGGAACGCGCGAAGAAGGCGACATGGGTGGTGAAAGGAAAGAAGCAGAATCGCGGATCATCGCCGCGCTCGGCGCTGCCGCCGGGTTGGATCCAAGGCGATTGGATCCGGTCTTCGCTCCGGCAGGAAGATCTGGACGAACTGGTGGAGTACGGGCTGATCGCCAAGGGTGCTGCGAGGTTGCCGGAGGGGGAGGTGGAGCCACAACCGCGACTGGGTGAGTGTGTTCTGCTCACCACCCATGTCGACCGGGGCTTCTCGCTTCCTCCACACCCCTTTTTCCGGGGTTTCTTGAACTTCTTTGGCGCCCAACTCCATCACTTTTCTCCCAATACCATCACATATCTTGTTGCATTCGTGTCCATGTGCGAGAATTTTTTGGGGTGTCGACCGCACTGGGGTCTTTTCAAGCACATTTTCACCATCTGTTCTCAGTCGGTGAAGAAAGCAAACACGAGTGATGAGAAAACACATGTCATTCAGATGTGTGGGGGTTTGGGTATCCAGAAGAGGTAGAGGAGCTCTTTCCCTTCCATGACTCTTCCTGAATCGGTCAGGGGCTGGCAGTCGACCTGGTTCTACTGCCAGGACCTTGCAACTCCAGGCCAGTCGACCGGACTTCCCCACTTCACCTTTGATCGTGTTCAGACTCCTTCCTCGCTGAAAGTGACTGCTGCTGAGAGCGTGGAGACGAACATGCTAGTTGAGAGGATGGTCCAACTGATTAATCAGGGCATCACTGGCATGGATCTGCTGGAAGTATTCCTCAGTTGATCCATCCAACCTCTCCAGGCCCGTGACCATCCTATGTGGATGTACTCTGGGGTCGATGACACCGCTCGGGTTCATCCAGAGGAAGTACTAGCTAAGATGGTGGCCCTGTGGTTGAAGAGCATTACAGGCAACAAGGACAACCCCAGAGGAGCTAGGAGAGTTGACCCCTTCAGGGACAGCAATCAGCCAGACAAGGAGTGTCTTCCATCACCGACAGTTTTTGGGTACATATTCCGACTGCTCTTGAATCCGACTGACTTTTACTCAACTTCTTGTCTTGTAGGTTTTTACTGATATGTACTCGATGCCTAATGGTGAACAAGTTCTGGAGCAAGGCCAGGAGGGAGAGGACAGTGCGGAGGAGAGCGGTGATTGGGAATCCCCGGACGATGAAGACAAAGAGGAAAGCGACGAGTCAGATGACGAAGAAGCGGTCGACTCGCCGCCTTGCTCGGAACGTCAATCCAGGCAGCACCATGACCCATCGGGCGGGCGCGGTAAGAACATGGCCCCAAGCACCCAAACGCAGAAGTGCACTCGGACGTCGACTCCGGAGCCAGCAGAGCAACCCAAGGTTGCTCCTCCAAAAGCTCGAAAGACTCTGCCCAGGATCAAGATGGATGTTCCTGTTGCCTCTGGGTGAGTATCCTTTCTGTGTTTACCTCTACCGACTAATTCTTCTGTTCTGACCAAATGGGTCGTGCACCTTTCTAGCCCAACCTCTGTCGCGACTGACATGGACGTTGACAAGGCCCCAGGAGATGAGGAAACCGATGACGCGGCCACCTCCTGAGCTGGTAAGTCCGCTCGACTAAAAGTTATTTTGTCGATTGAGTTGTCGGTCAGTTGAATTTCTGATGTTTTATTTTTGTTGTAGCTCCACGAGACATTGTCGTGCTTCCCGATGATGAAGAAGAAGAAGTGCCTCTGAAGGAGAGGAGGAGGAGAGGCAAGGGCTCGAGCGGGAGAGCGCTTGAGGTTCCAATCCCTCAGTCAACGCCGGTGCTTGAGACGGTGGTCGAGTGATCCGGAGATCCGGTTTGGACCAACGTCACATTTGCCGATCCGCTGACGACTAATCTCCCATCAGGGTCGACTGCTCTGACTCCTGCTTCGACCACCTTGGCGCCATCAATCATTGCTACATACCAAACTCCAGACGACTCGCCAAGTGCCGCCAGGGAGGCTCTTCACCAGGTGAATCTTGTTATGGAGCAAGTGAAGTTGATGCACGAGGCCAGCCAGGTGGCCTATAATGCCAGCACCGCTCTACAGACCAACGTTAAGGCCAGTTAACTCCCGACTGAACTTTTGAATCATGAAAAACTGCCGCTGTTGCTTCGTTGCCCATATGTGCATCTACTATCATGGGTCTGTGTTTCATATCCGCTCACCCACTGGGGTGTGCCTACCTTAGAGTTTAATAGGTCTTCCACTCCACTCGACTCATGATGAGTCGAGTGTTTGTCTGAACCGGTGGGGGCACACAGAGTGCACCCACTGGGTGTAGTCCCCGAGACCACGATTGACTGCTGGCAGTCAGCTGGGGTCAGAGAATATACTTTTTTTACTCATGCTGGGCAGACCATGCCGAGTGTTGATCCAAACCAGTGGGGGCACGCTAAATGCACCCACTGGGTGTAGTCCATGAGACTACTGTTGAATGTTTGATTCGGCAGTAGTCTTAGAGTAACTTTCACCGTGATTGTCTTTTGTTTCTGTCGACTGATATATCTCTCTCACTGACTGCAGAGGTCTTGTGATCTTGGGGATCAACTCTCTGAGTTGAACAAGAAGCAAATCAGCCTCAATCTTGATCTTGAACTGGCGTAGAAGAACCTCAAGACTTCTCAGGAAGAAACATCCATCATGGGAGGTAACCAATCGTCACCTGTCCACCTTGTGGCTCGCGCTTCTCAGTGTTTTTTTTCCAGTCTCTTTGAACTGAGTGACTTCACAAGAACAGATGTGCATAGTGAAAACCATCAATTTCAAGCTCGTTTGAAGAGTGTTGTTTCTTTAGAGAAAATGAAGGAGGCTCTGGAGAAGAAGGATCTAGATCTTGCTGCTGCTCAGAAGGAGGCGCGAGAGAAGACAGTGCTTGCGGACAAGAAGCTGGCTTTGGTCGGCAAGTTGGAAGAGGAGAACTTGAAGCTGAAGACCACCATCTCTGAGGCCAATTGGGAGGTCGAGCAATTGAAGAAGGACAAGGAGAACTTAACTGATGAAGTCGGAAGCCTCGAAGCCCAGAAGGGTGAGCTGGAGTCCTATCTGGAACAACTTGCGGCAAAACTGGTCTTGAAGCTCGAAGGTATTGTCATTTGACTGATTAATTGCCGTCGATCGGTACATCTTGTCATACTGTTTGACTCACCATTTTTTCGACTGCGCAGAACTTTGCCAAGACTTTGAAGCTGAGACTGGGCGGGTCGAGACGGGTCTCGACCCCATAAATTGTCCTGTCAAAGATGATGTCGCGATGAACTGGCTACGGTTGGAATCACGCATGGACAATGTTGTTGCTTATCTTGCCCGACTGAAGGCGGCGATGACTCAGGTTGACGCTGAACTCTGGCCTTAGGCGGAACTTTCACAAGATCTCGAGTCGCTGATGACTCGACTGAATCAGATCCCTGGACGAGTGCAAGAATGGAAGAAATCATCCGCATGTTGTAGTGCTGATGTCGCCCTGTCATTGGTCCAAGTGCACTGCAAAGACGCCAGAGAAGACAGGTCGGCAACCCTCAAGGTTGTGAACACCAAGAAGCACACTTTCTAGTCCTTCATGGACACTTTCCTTGAAGCTGCCACTCGCATTGCAGACAACATTGATCTTGACAGTTTCTGTGATCCAGCCAGCCCTTCTCCTGATGAGTAACTGGAAAACATTATGCCCCACACTTATTTGCCTCGGAATGCCAAGTGATTGTGTAATCGTTAAACTCTTTCAGGCTTGATGCCTGAGTACTCTTGCCCGCTGCAGTTCTAAACTTTTGCAGGGTTTATCCGAACTTGGATTTCTTTGAATATCGTGGCTTTTGCTCTGTTTTTTCAAACTGTTTCTGATTGTGCTTTGGTTCCGAGTGGATTTGATCTTCTCACCCTTTGTCGAATGAAAGTACATTGCACTTGTGACGGAGCTCAAATGCGGTGTTCAATCGACACCTGGTCGTCCTTGCGGATAGGGATGGAGCGTTGTATTTGTGGCGTAGCTCAGAGGTGGTGCTCAGTCGACACCTTGTCGTCCTTGCGGATAGGGATGGAACATTGTATTTGTGGCGTAGCTCAGAGGTGGTGCTCAGTCGACGCCATGTCGTCCTTACGGATAGGGATGGAACATTGTACTTGTGGCGTAGCTCAGAGGTAGTGCTCAGTCTACGCCTTTGTGACTTAGGCTACTACGGGATCGCAGCTAAGCTCCCGAGCGGGAGGATTGCTCTCCACTCGGAATGTTTTTAACTTAGGCGGTTAAGAGGTCGCAGCTAAGCCCCTCGAGTGGGAGGATTGCTCTCCACTCACAATGTTTTTAACTTAGGCTATTACGGGGTCGCAGCTAAGCCTCCGAGTGGGAGGATTGCTCTCCACTCGGAATGTTTTTAACTTAGGTGATTTCGTGGTCGCAGCTAAGCCCCCGAGTGGGACGATTGCTCTCCACTCGGAGTGTTTTTTAACTTAGGCGATTATGGGGTCGCAGCTAAGCCCCCGAGTGGCTCGCTCTCCACTCGAAGTGTTTTTAACTTAGGCGATTACGGGTCACAGCTAAGCCCTCGAGTGGGAGGATCGCTCTCCACTCGGAATGTTTTTAACTTAGGCGATTACGGGGTCGCAGTTAAGCCCTCGAGTGGGAGGATCGCTCTCCACTCGGAGTGTTTTTTAACTTCAGCGATTACGGGGTCGCAGCTAAGCCCCCGAGTGGGAGGATTGCTCTCCACTCGGAGTGTTTTTAACTTAGGCGAACCGGGTTCGCGGCTAAGCCACCCACTGATTTGGACACAAGTGATTACAGGAAACCAATCATTAAGATACTGTAACGATCTTGTCTTTGGAAAATAATCTGAAATGCTTTTATTACAACTTGACGGGTCGAGTGATTCTAGGTATAGAAAGGATGAAGTAGCCCCACGTTACATGCACGTGGCTCGTCTATCTTCTTGGCCACGTTGTAGATGTGATACGCTCCATTGTGAAGCACCTTGGTATGATGAAGGGACCTTCCCATGCCGAAGCGAGCTTGTGAGGTCGCTTATGAACCACTCGGAGCACAAGGTCTCCCTCCTGAAATGCTCGACCCCTAACATTGCGGGCGTGGAATCGACGCAGATCTTGCTGATAAATGGTCGATCGAACCAAAGCCATCTCGCACTCTTCTTCCAAGAGATCGACTGCATCTTCGCGTGCTTGCTCTGCTTCAGCTTCTGGGAAGATTTCAACTCTGGGAGCATTGTGAAGCAAGTCGCTCGGAAGTACCGCCTCAACACTGTACACCAGGAAGAAAGGGGTTCGATCAGTCGACCGGTTGGGTGTTGTTCTCAGCCCCCATAGGATTGATGGTAATTTGGTCACCCAAGCCCCAGCGGCATGCTTAAGGTCAGCATCAGTCAAGGCTTTAACCCCTGAAGGATCAAACCATTCGCTCTCTCAGCCTGTCCAGTCGACTGCGGGTGCGCGACAGACGCATAGTCGACCCGAGTGCCTTGAGATGCACAGAACGCCTTGAACTCATCTGAATCAAAGTTGGAGCCGTTATTCGTGGTGATGCTGTGAGGAACTCCATATCTGAATATCAATTCTCTGATGAAACTGATAGCAGTGCCTGCTCCAAGGTTCTTGATGGGCTTGGCTTCGATCCACTTGGTAAACTTGTCAACTGCTACGAGCAAATGGGTGAAGCCACTCGTGCCGGTTTTGAAGGGTCCGACCATATCCAATCCTCAGACTGCAAACATCCAAACAAGCGGAATAGTCTTCAAGGCAGATGCGGGCTTGTGAGACATGTTGGAGTAAAACTGGCAACCTGCACACTTGTCGACTATATCCTTCGCCATCTCATTTTCTCAAGGCCAATAAAACCCCGCTCAGTATGCTTTGGCCACGATGGTCCGAGAGGACGCATGATGACCACAGGTCCCTGAGTGGATATTATTTAGGATCATCTGACCTTCTTCTAGGGTGATGCAGTGTTGTGCAACTCCTGTGACACTCTCTCTGTAAAGCTGCCCTTTTATCATGGTGAAAGCTTTGGATCGACAGACTATCTGGCGAGCCTCGCTTCGTCGTCTAGGAGCTCTTTTCTGAGAATGTACGTGATGTATGGGACCGTCCAATCGGGAGTGATCACTAAGACTTCCATGATCAGGTCGACTACGGCTGGAATCTCTACCTCAGTCGGGTCGGTTGGACTTATCGGTTGCGGGGGCTCTTCCTTGAAGGGATCTTCTTGTACTGACGGGGTATGGAGATGCTCCAAGAACACATTGCTAGGGATTGGCTTCCGAGTGGAACCTATCTTCGCCAGATCATCAGCAGCTTGATTTTTGATTCGCGGTATGTGGTGGATCTCCAATCCCTCAAACTTATTTTCCAGCTTCCTCATTGTGTTGCAGTAACCTGTCATTGCGGGACTCCTGACATCCCATTCCTTCATCACTTGGTTAACCACCAAATCTGAGTCGCCATAAACCATTAGGCGTCGGACGCCGAGTGAAGGCCATACGCCACCCATATAAAAGAGCTTCGTACTCTGCTTCATTGTTTCAAGAGTCAAAGTGAATCTGAAGGACATAACTGAGCTTGTCTCCTCGTGGGGACACTAAAACCACTCCTGCACAAGAGCCATTCAACATCTTGGACCCATCAAAGAACATTGTCCAATGTTCTGACTGAATTTGAATCGGCTGTTGCTGTTCAGTCCACTCTGCGAGGGAGTCGGCAATTGCTTGAGACTTAATGGCCTTCTTTGCCTTAAATTTGATATCCAAAGGAAGAAGTTCAATCGCCCACTTTGCCACTCGACCAGTTGCATCTCTGTTATTCAGGATCGCTGACAAAGGAGCATCGCTGACGACTGATATTGAATGATCAGAGAAATAATGTGCAACTTTCTTCATGGTCAGGTAAATCCCATATACAAGCTTCTGGTAATGAGGATATCTCTTCTTGGACGGGGTTAAGACTTCTGAGATGTAATACACGGGGCGCTGAACTTTGAAGGCCTTGCCTTCTTCTTCCCGCTCGACCGTGAGCACTGTGCTAACAACTTGTCCTGTGGCTATGATGTAAAGCAACAGAGGCTCCTTGCTAACCGGAGCAGCAAGCACCGGCTGGGTGGAAAGCAGGGCTTTGAGCTCTTTAAACGCTGCTTCGGCTTCGTCACTCCACTCGAATTTGTTAGACTTATTCATCAGTCAGTAAAGAGGCAGTGCCTTTTCACCGAGGCGTGAGATGAATCGGCTCAAAGCGGCCAAGCAACCAGTAAGCTTCTGAACACCGTGCAGGCGCACTGGGTGCTTCATTCGGAGGATTGTACCAATCTTCTCTGGGTTTGCGTCGATCCCTCGTTCGGAAACAAGGAAACCGAGTAACTTTCCGCCTGGGACTCCAAATGTGCACTTAGATGGGTTCAACTTGATATCGTACCTTCTCGGGTTGGCAAATGTTTCAGCTAGGTCAGTCAGCAGGTTGGAACCTTTGCGTGACTTAACCACTATGTCGTCCATATATGCTTCCACATTCCGACTGATTTGAGTGAGCAGGCACTTCTGAATCATGCGCATGAATGTGGCACCAGAACTCTTGAGGCCGAAGGGCATAGTAACATAGCAAAAACACCCGAACGGGGTGATGAAAGCCGTTTTTATCTCATCGGGTCCATACAGTCGGATCTGATGGTACCCGAAATAAGCGTCCAGGAAGGACAGTCTCTCACATCCCGCAGTTGAGTCAACAATCTGGTCGTTGCGGGGTAGAGGGAAATGATCTTTCGGGCAGGCCCAATTGATGTGTTTCAAGTCAATACACATTCGAAGTTAATCATCTTTCTTGGGAACCATAACAACATTGGCGAGCCACTCGGAGTGGTATATCTCACGAATAAACTCAGCAGCTAGGAGCCGAGCCACTTCCTCGCCAATGGCTTTTCTCTTCTCCGTGGGAGACCGACGAAGGTACTCTTTGACGGGTTTTACTTTTGGATCGACTCGCAAATGGTGCTTAGCCAATTCCCTGGGCACACATGGCATGTCAGATGGTTTCCATGCAAAGATGTCCCAGTTCTCACGGAGGATTTGGATGAGCGCTTCTTCCTATTTGCTGTCGAGTGTCGACGAGATATGGGTCGGTGCAGCATTAGGATCGGTCGGGTGAACATGAACTAGCTTGGTCTCTCCGGCCGACTGAAATGCCGACTCTGAAGTGAGCCTCTTAGCACGCAGAAAATCACTCAGATCTGTTGTCTTCTAACATTCTTGGAACTCCACCGCTGCCATCTGCTCATCTGCTATTTTTGCTCCATCCTGAAGACAATCTTCTGCTCTCTGACAGTGACCGAAAACCGTTATCATGCCTTTGGGGCCATGCATCTTCATCTTGAGGTAAACATAGCACAGTCGAGCAATAAAGCTAGCATAAGCAGGTCTGCCTAGAATGGCATGATATGCACTCTGGAAATCCACTACCTCAAACGTCAACTTCTCCTTGTGGAAATTCTTCTCATTGCCGAAAACCACATCAAGAGTGATTTGGCTGAGTGATTCGGCTTTCTTTCCTGGAATGATGCCATGGAACAGCATGTTATTCTCGCTGAGTTTGGACATCGGGATGCCCATTCCTTTGAGAGCTTCAGCATACAGGATATTCAGGCCACTGCCACCATCCATCAGGACCTTAGTCAGTCGGGTGCCCCCCACGACTGGGTCGACCACCAACAGCTGCCGCCCAGGGGTAGCTACGCGTGCCGGGTGGTCAGACTGGTCGAATGTAATAGGGACCTTTGACCACTTCAGATATCTCGGTGTTGCCGGAGCAACCATGTTTACTTCTTTGTTAATGACCTTCAGCTGACTTTTGCTCTCAATATCGGCAAAAATCACCAAGGTGGCATTGACATTGGGATAACCACTGCCATCGTCCTTATCCTCTTCTTCCTTCTCAGGCTCTTTGTCCTTGCCACTAGGTTTACTTTCTTGGAAGCTCTGAATAAGGAGTCGACATTGTCGAGTGGTATGCTTGGCGAGAATCAGATTTCCCTCGTCATCCTTCTTGGTGTGAATGTGATGCGGTAAATCCAACACATCATTTCCTTCCTAGTCTTTCACCTTCTTAGGGGTCCAGGGCCCTTTAGGTTTCCCTTTGAACTTTCCTTGATTTAACACCGTTGCCTCGGCAGGACCTGCTGCATCAGCCTTTCGCTTCTGCTTCCGACTGGAATTTCCTCCCCCGGTGTACTGGGCGACTGTTTTGTGCTTGCCACTCTGGAGTCGGTCTTCATCTTTGCCGTTAGCGTATTTGGTAGCAATCTCCATCATCCAAGTCAAGGACATATCTCCCGTCCGACCGAATTTCAGGACAAGCTCCCTATAGCGAACGCCTTCCTTCAAGGCACAGACTGCTTGGTGATCAGACACATTTTCCACTGTGTGGTGCAGAGTGATCCATCTCTGGATATAGTCCCTCAGGGTTTCATTCGGTTTCTGCATGCAATGTTGTAGCTCTGGTAGACAGACTGGTCTCTTGCAAGTTTCCTCAAACGTTCTGGTGAACACTCGGGCTAACTCATCCCAACTCAAAAAACTCCCAGGGGCCAACTGAGTCAGCCAAGCTCTGGTAGACCCTTCAAGCATCAGAGGAAGGTGCTTCATGGCCACCTCATCACTGCCACCACCGATGTGCACAGCCACTCGGTAATCTTCGGGCCAAGTATCGGGCTTCGACTCACCCATAAACTTACTGACGCTAGTCGCCAATCTGAAGTTATGGGGTATCTCAGCAGCTCTGATGGCCCTTCCAAAACACTCGGGGCCGGAAACATGGACTCTGCCTCCACTAGGTCTGTCCCGATCCAGCCCTTCTCTGTATGCTCTGTTTCGATCGACCAGACCTTGCACAAGGACGGACCTTGCGTCAAAGCCAGGTTCTCTGGGGTCGACTAGAACTCTGCGGTCATTCCGTACGGACGCCTATCGTCATTGCACCGGGGCGCATATGACCCGTCCCTCGGAAGGGGCAAAGGCGCTCGACGGTAGTTGTCGCGAGTGTATTCATGATCATATTCGCCATGAGCCCTTCCCAAGTACCGATCCTAACGGTGATCACGGCCTCCTTGTCGCAAATGGGACCTCGGACTGTGAGCCGACTGGACGGTGTCCGCTCTCACTGATCTGCTATGGATTCTGTTCGGCAACTGGGAAACAACAGAGTTCTGGTCAGCAGCACCCTGATCTGTTCCAGGCCTCTCCCAGCCTCTGATCGGGACGGCTGAATAGACTATGCAATACGCGCAGCCGCTGCCAAATTCTAAATTGGTGTACGGAATACCTGAGTTTCCGGCAGAAATAACTGTCGTGCACATCGGCTGGTTTCAGGAAACAGTCGACGAGCATGCTTGTCGAGAAGATGTTGGAGATTCTCTAGACGAGTCCGCTCAGCCAGAGTGGCCAGGCGTACTGCCTCCAAGGCCCGGGCCTCGGTGGTTTCCACTATGATGGGGGTCTGGAGAGCTACCACGTTGCGGCGGTGCAGCTCCTCCCTCTACTGCGAGCTGAGAGGTTGGGGCTGGTATTCTTCGTGGTCGAGTGATGGACCGGCACTCCTGCTGCCGTCATCGCTGCGACGGAATCCAGGCAGACCGCGATGGGAGTCGACCATGAGGACTTCTGCCGTGGGATCACAACTCCCGCTTTCAAGAGGAGTATCTGCAAAATCAGTCAACAGATCGATCGATCCGCGAGAATACATGTCGGGCTCAATAGCTATGACTTGGGGGGTGAAGGTTTGATGAGCCATCGCGTGTCTCACCCATCACTGGAGCTGTGAACGGCTAGACCGCTTGCGGCAGCGTCCAGCGGAATGAGTCGACAACGCGATGACCGACTGGATGGTGAAGATGGCTGCCTGAGGAGGACGCCGCAGAAGCTCACGCGGAAGTGCACCAAGCCGCGAGCCATAAGGGCCTCAAGATCGAGAGGAGCCTCCTAGAGCCAGGCGGAATCATCGGCGCCGAAGATGAGCGCGTCGAGCCGGATCTCGCGGCCCATGACCAAATCGCCACCGGAAATCATGCTGATCAAGCTCAAAGAAAATGCAACCTCGCCGGAAGTCGCTAAGATGCTTGGCCCCATGGTGGGAGCCAACTATCGTGGTACTAAGTCTGACAGTAAGTATAAGGGGTACGAACCCTTGTCCCAGAGGAGGGGGGTGGCTTATATAGAGTTCGCCAGGATCCCAGCCATCCCCCGTTATAGAGGGTTGAATGTACATAAAGATTGAGGCGTTACTGGTAACGCCAGCCTTAAGTGCCTTTAATGACCTTAAAGACTATGGAGTGAATGCTCGCCCGTGGCTGTTATGAGTGACTTTTGATCTTCAGTAGGTCGAGTGGTTCATTGCATGGCCGACTGGTTGACTAGTCATGTGACGTCGGGAAGGAGGGGTACCCGAGTGGTTCATTGGTCGAGTGGATTGCACTTGACACCTTTACTGGGTACCCTCTGTTGTCTCTTGAGCTTCTTTACTTCTAGGGTAGAGACTTTGGGTACGGCGTATAAGTCAGGCTAGTGACCCTACCCTAGGTCTGTATCCTCATCAGCTGGCGCGGGGCGAGAGGTGACCAGACCTTGGCAATCGAAGCCTTCGCCAGGCTTCCCTCTTCCCATATATGCACGTGCTCAGGATGAAGGAGTGCACCGTCGAGTGGCGCCTGGCAAAGATGGCAGGGACTCCATTGCCCCGCCGACCACTGCATGGACCCACGCCGAGGGCAGCTCACACGAGTTTGTGGTGTGGGCGGCGATGCCTACTGACACCTGGATCCGGCTCCCGAGGTTCTTCGCCGGTGAGCTGCCTTTGAGGGAGGTGGTTGAGCTGTGGCTATAGCACGCCGGGGATTGCAGCTTGGCCATCAGAGCTAAGGTCGAGGTGGTGCCCCTGGAGACGTCTTCATGATACGAGGATGGGGCGAGCTCGCCCGGGCTTGTCGCGTAGAGGGAGCCCTGGCAATCCACTTCGAGTAAGGTAGCGCGGCCACTCTGTTCTTGAAGGTCTTCAATGAGGTGGGCGAACGGCTGGAATGCTGCCCCGAAGGAAGCAGCCCGCGGAATGCGGCAGCGGGCGCTGGACCCGCTGTTGTCCCCCTTGGCGCCTCGTCCAGCAGTAGCGGCGGCTCCTGGGAATCCAGTGAGTCTCCTGAGCCCAGTGAGTCTTTGGAATCAAGTGACGATAGCTACGTGCCGCCCAGCTCCCGCCGGAGCCGGAGTGCAGCAGCGGCTGTCGGTGTCAAAACCGGCAGATCTCGGGTAGGGGGTCCCAAGCTGTGTGTCATGGATCGATGGGTAACAGGAGATAGGGGACACGATGTTTACCCAGGTTCAGGCCCTCTCTATCGAGGTAATACCCTACTTCCTGCTTGATTGATCTTGATGAATATAGGGTTACAAGAGTTGATCTACCTTGAGATCATATGTTGTGGTCTAAGCCCTAGAGGTATGATGAGTAATGTCATAATGATCTAGCTTATCTATCGACTAGCCTAGCCTCGGTTTATATAATGTACCAGAGGCCTAAGATAACAAGAGTCCTAGCCGAATACGGCGGTGGGGAGGAGTCCTTGTCTTGATTAGCAAGTCTTGTGGAATCTTCCTTGTATGTGGCAGCTATCTAAACTAGCCCATGAGTATACGGCCATGGGGGTCCTCAGCCCAATCTAATTGATCGGGGGACGACGTGGTGAGTACCCCATAGTCCAGGACACCGTTAGTAGCCCCCTGAACCAGTCTTCAAGTTGGGGACGCTCCTGGATTCTTCGGAACTGTTCTTCATCTTTCGTCGTCGGTCTTGAAAGCTGGTTCAACAAATCTTCTCATCTTCGATCTAGAGGATCACCAACGTGCATCTGACGAGTTTATACGTCGGGTATCCAAGGAGCCCCTTTAAGTATCCGGCCTTTATCAATGCCTTGTTATTTCTATGCCACACCTCGGGTTTGAAGTTGTTCCCGGGCGGTGCTACGTCTTGAGCTAGTGTTGGTTTTCCCCGAAGAGGAGAGGGTGATGCAGCAAGTGTAGCGTAAGTATTTCCCTCAGTTTTGAGAACCAAGGTATCAATCCAGTAGGATGCCCCTCAAAAGTCCCACGCACCTACACAAACAAACTGAGAAATCGAAACCAACGCAATAAAGGGGTTGTCAATCCCTTCACGGCCACTTACGAAAGTGAGATCTGATAGAGATAGTATGATAAGATAAATATATTTTTGGTATTTTATAATATAGATGCAAAAAGTAAAGATGCAAATAAAAGTAGATTTAAAGCAAATATGATAAGAGATAGACCCGGGGGGCATAGGTTTCACTAGAGGCTTCTCTCAAGATAGCATAAGTATTACGGTGGGTGAACAAATTACTGTCGAGCAATTGATAGAAAAGCGCATAGTTATGAGATTATCTAGGCATGATCATGTATATAAGCATCACGTCCATAACAAGTAGACCGACTCCTGCCTACATCTACTACTATTACTCCACACATCGACCGACTCCTACCTGCATCTAGAGTATTAAGTTCATAAGAACAGAGCAACGCATTAAGCAAGATGACATGATGTAGAGGGATAAACTCATGCAATATGATATGAACCCCATCTTATTATCCTCGATGGCAAAAATACAATACGTGTCTTGCAACCCTTTCTGTCAGTAGGTAAGAACACCGCAAGATTGAACCCAAAGCTAAGCTTCTCCCATGGCAGGAAGATCAATCTAGTAGGCCAAACCAAACTGATAATTCGAAGAGACTTGCAAAGATAACTCAACCATACATAAAAGAATTCAGAGAAGATTCAATTATTATCCATAGATAAATCTGATCATAAACCCAGAATACATCAGATCTCGACAAACACACCGCAAAAAGAGATTACATCGAATAGATCTCCACAAGAGAGGGGAGAACATTGTATTGAGATCCAAAAAGAGAGAAGAAGCCATCTAGCTAATAACTATGGACCCATAGGTCTGTGGTAAACTACTCACAACTCATCGGAGGGGCAAGGATGTTGATGTAGAGGCCCTCCATGGTCGATTCCCCCTCCGGCAGAGTGCCGGCGAAGGCTCCAAGATGGGATCTCGCGGATACACAAGGTTACGGCGGTGGAAATTGTGTTTCGTGGTGCTCCTGGATGTTTTCGGGGTCCGTAGGTATATATAGGAGGAAGAAGTACGTCGGTGGACGCCCGAGGGTCCCACGAGATAGGGGGCGTGCCCTATAGGGGGCGCGCCCCCCTATCTCGTGGGGTCCTCGGGAGCTTCTTGACTTGCACTCCAAGCTCTCTGGATCTTGTTCGTTCCAAAAATCACGCTCCCGAAGGTTTCATTCCGTTTGGACTCCATTTGATATTCCTTTTCTTCAAAATACTGAAATAGGCAAAAAAAAACAGCAATACGGGCTGGGCCTCCGATTAGTAGGTTAGTCCCAAAAATGATATAAATGTGTAGAATAAAGCCCATAAACATCCAAAAGTGGTAATATAATAACATGGAATAATCAAAAATTATAGATACATTGGAGACGTATCAAGCATCCCCAAGCTTAATTCATGCTCGTCCTAGAGTAGGTAAATGATAAAAAAGAAATTTTTGATGTGGAATGCTACCTAGCATAATTCATAATGTAATTTTCTTTCATGTGGCATGAATGTTCAGATCCAAATGATTCAAGATAAAAGCTTATAAAACATAAAAATAATAATTCTTCAAAGCATACTAACAAATAATCATGTCCTATCAAAATAGCATAGCCAAAGAAAGCTTATCCCTACAAAATCATATATTTAGGCCATGCTTCATTTCCGTTACACAAAATATTCCCATCATGTACAACCCCGATGACGAGCCGAGCAATTGGTTCATACTTTTTAACGCGCTTCAGATTTTTCAAATCTTACGCAATACATGAGCGTAAGCCATGGACATAACACTATGGTGGTATATGGTGGTTGTAAGGACAAAAAGGGAGAAGATAGTCTCACGTCAACTAGGCGTACTAACGGGCTGTAAGGAGATGCCCATTAATAGATATCAATGAGAGTGAGTAGGGATTGCCATGCAACGGATGCACTAGAGCTATAAATATATGAAAGCTCAACGAAAGAAACTAAGTGGGTGTGCATCCAACTTGCTTGCTCACAAGACCTAGGGCACTCTGAGGAAGCCCATCATTGGAATATACAAGCCAAGTTCTATAATGAAAAATTCCCACTAGTATATGAAAGTGACAACATATGAGACTCTCTATCATGAAGATCATGGTGCTATTTTGAAGCACAAGTGTGGAAAAAGAGATAGTAGCATTGTCCCTTCTCTCTTTTTCTCTCATTTTATTATTTTTCTCTTTTTTTTTCTTTCTTTCTTTTTTTTCTTTGGCCTCTTTTTTTTTCTTTTTTGGCCTTCTCAAAAAAAAAATTCTTTTTCATTTTTTCTTTCTTTTTGTAAAGTCCGAAGTCTTATCCCGACTTGTGGGGGAATCATAGCCTTCATCATCTTTTCCTCACTAGGACAATGCTCTAATAATGAATATCATCACACTTTTATGGATTTATAACTCAAGAATTACAACTCAAAGCTAGAACAAGATATGACTCTATATGAATGCCTCCGGCGGTGTACCAGGATATGCAATGAATCAAGAGCGACATGTATGAAAATTATGAAGGTGGCCTTGCCACAAATACAATGTCAACTACATGATCATGCAAAGAGCAATATGATAATGATGGAATGTGTCATAATAAACGGAACGGTGGAAAGTTGCATGGCAATATATCTCGGAATGGCTTTGGAAATGCCATAATAGGTAGGTATGGTGGCTGTTTTGAGGAAGGTAAACAAAGGGTTCAATACCGGCGGGAGTTGCGCGGTAATAATAAAAGCTAGCACACTAAAAGGATAAGTGTGCATATGTCCATGGACTCACATTAGTCAAAAAAGAACTCATATACTTATTGCAAAAGTCTACTTCGCCCTCAAAGCAAAGTACTACTATGCATGCCCCAAGAGGGATAGATTGGTAGGAAAAAATTCCATTGCTCGTCCCCGACTGCCACTCATAAGGAAGACACTCAAAAGAGCACCTCATGCAACAAATTTGTCACACAACTTTTACCATACGTGCATGCTACGGGACTCGCCAACTTCAACAAAAGTATTTCTCAATTTCATAATTACCCACTAGCATGAGCCTAACATTGCTACCTTTATATCTCAAAACAATTATCAAGCATCAAGTCGATCATAGCATCCAATTCTTTTTCTATGATAGTTTTTATTATACCCAACTTGGATCCTCATCATTCTAAGATCAACTTTGTAACCATAGCAAATACCATGCTGTTCTAAAAGACTCTCAAAATAATATAAGTGAAGCATGAGAGACTAGCAATTTCTTCAAAATTAAGCCACCGCCGTGCTCTAAAAGATATAAGTGAAGCACTAGAGCATAAACTATCAAGCTCAAAAGATATAAGTGAAGCACATAGAGTATTCTAGTAAATTCTAATCAAATAGGCTTCTCCCAAAAGGTGTGTACAGCAAGGATGATTGTGGTAAACTAAAAATCAAAGACTAATATAATACATGACGCTCCAAGCAAAACACATATCATGTGGCGAATAAAAATATAGCTCCAAGTAAAGTTACCAATGAACAAAGACGAAAGAGGGGATGCCTTCCCGGGGCATCCCCAAGCTTAGGATTTTGGCTATCCTTGAATATCTTGGGGTGCCTTGGGCATCCCCAAGCTTAGGCTCTTGCCACTCCTTATTCCATAGTCCATAAAAGCTTTACCCAAAACTTGAAAACTTCACAACACAAAACTCAATAGGAAATCTTATAAGCTCCATTAGTGAAAGAAAACAAAACCAGCACATAAGGTACGGCCATGAACTCATTCTTTATTTATTTTGGTGTTAAACCTACTGTATTCCAACTTCCTTATGGTTTATAAACTAATTTTCTAGCCATAGATGCATTGAAATAAGCAAACAACACACGAAAAGGTATCAATCCAGTAGGAGGCTCCTCAAAAGTCATAGATGCATTGAGCTAGCGTTGGTTTTCCCCGAAGAGGAGAGGGTGATGCAGGAAGTGTAGCGTAAGTATTTCCCTCGGTTTTGACAACCAAGGTATCACTCCAGTAGGAGGCTCCTCAAAAGTCCCACGCACCTACACAAACAAACTGAGAACTCGCAACCAACGCAATAAATGGGTTGTCAATCCCTTCACGGCCACTTACGAAAGTGAGATCTGATAGAGATAGTATGATAAGATAAATATATTTTTGGTATTTTATAATATAGATGCAAAAAGTAAAGATGCAAATAAAAGTAGATTGAAAGCAAATATGATAAGAGATAGACCCGGGGGCCATAGGTTTCACTAGAGGCTTCTCTCGAGATAGCATAAGTATTACGGTGGGTGAACAAATTACTGTCGAGCAATTGATAGAAAAGCGCATAGTTATGAGATTATCTAGGCATGATCATGTATATAGGCATCACGTCCATAACAAGTAGACCGACTCCTGCCTGCATCTACTACTATTACTCCACACATCGACCGACTCCTGCCTGCATCTAGAGTATTAAGTTCATAAGAACAGAGCAACGCATTAAGCAAGATGACATGATGTAGAGGGATAAACTCATGCAATATGATATAAACCCCATCTTGTTATCCTCGATGGCAACAATACAATACGTGTCTTGCAACCCTTTCTGTCACTAGGTAAGAACACCGCAAGATTGAACCCAAAGCTAAGCACTTCTCCCATGGCAAGAAAGATCAATCTAGTAGGGAAAACCAAACTGATAATTCGAAGAGACTTGCAAAGATAACTCAATCATACATAAAAAAATACAGAGAAGATTCAATTATTATCCATAGATAAATCTGATCATAAACCCACAATTCATCGGATCTCGACAAACACACTGCAAAAAGAGATTACATCGAATAGATCTCCACAAGAGAGGGGGAGAACATTGTATTGAGATCCAAAAAGAGAGAAGAAGCCATCTAGCTAATAACTATGGACCCGTAGGTCTGTGGTAAACTACTCACAACTCATTGGAGGGGCAAGGATGTTGATGTAGAGGCCCTCCGTGGTCGATTCCTCCTCCGGCAGAGTGCCGACGAAGGCTCCAAGATGGGATCTCGCGGATACACAAGGTTACAGCGGTGGAAATTGTGTTTCGTGGTGCTCCTGGATGTTTTCGGTGTCCGTAGGTATATATAGGAGGAAGAAGTACGTCGGTGGAGGCCCAAGGGTCCCACGAGACAGGGGGCGCGCCGTACAGGGGGGGCCCCTATCTCATGGGGTCCTCGGGAGCTTCTTGACTTGCACTCCAAGCTCTCCGGATCTTGTTCGTTCCAAAAATCATGCTCCCGAAGGTTTCATTCCGTTTGGACTCTGTTTGATATTCCTTTTCTTTGAAATACTGAAATAGGCAAAAAAATAGCAATACGGGCTGGGCCTCTGGTTAGTAGGTTAGTCCCCAAAATGATATAAATGTGTAGAATAAAGCCCATAACATCCAAAATGGGTAATATAATAGCATGGAACAATCAAAAATTATAGATACGTTGGAGACGTATCGGGCGGCAGTGTCCTCTTGCGTCCGAGCTCCAACGCCGGACTGCATTCGATTTATCTTTCATAGCCGAGCTCCAATGCCGGACTGCTTCCGAGCTCCAATGCTGGAATGTATCCGAGCTCCAACGTCGGACTATATCTGAGGTGTCATAGATCACCTTGGCTCAAAAAAGTTTGAAGGAGTTTAGCCGAGCTTAATGTCGGAAATGCCCGCTATGGAGCCAGCCACTGGCGCCCGAGCTTTATGCCAGACTACTTTCGAGGTGGTGCACCACCTTGGACATGGGATGATTTTTATGAATTTAATTCCAAATTGTGCAATGTAATCTCTGACGAGATGTATAGCCAGTATCCCTCAAGGTGCATGTTGGCCTAATATCCGGGATGCACCTGAAGGATAAAATCAAACCACTGACCCTAGTAGCCCCTGAGACTCAGGTCGATTCATGAAATCGGCCCGAGGATCAATTCCCATCTCGGCAACATACTTAGGAATAGAAACGCGGTGTAATATATTAGGAAGAATAGTGATCGGCGAACAGGCCCTTGATAGAGGGTCTTGAGAAGTCGCCGTAATATGTTAGATTGATGCCGGATAGGTCCAGATGGTACCTATTGTTGTCCGAAGACACATTGGCGCATAGTTCGGTCAAGCCGAACACTGAGCACTTTGAATTTTCTGCATTGAATAGGCAATGCAGTAACCCCCGAGACACTCGGCAGGTGGTAACACCAGATCAGGGGATCGATGTACCCCTTTACTATTTGTAAATGATAAGCACGAAGCCCAGTAGCCCCCGGGCCTTAATGTGGGCACGGGTGGCCGAATTAAGGATCGATATCCCTAGTAAAATCACAAATTATGTGTAATGATTCTATGTATCCAAGTACTTTACATCATTGATGCTCAGATCCGCATTGTAAAAAACTTTGTTGACCGACCATCGGCTTCCACCTCCTTGGCCAGCAGCCGAGGAGTGTTTGTCCTACTTTATAAAGCCTTTATGAGGGCAAAGATTTACAACAAACAAGGCAATCCGGACATACGGTTTTATAAATAAAGGTACATGGAGAGATATATTAGATTACTTTTTAACGTAAGAAACATCTTCCAAAGAAAATAGTCCCACTATCGGTTCCTTTCTTTGGGTTGTCATGCTAAGCATGATCATGAAACCTCAACTCCGATCAATGTGGGAGGAAAATATTGAGGATTTAGTTCGGGGAAAGTTCCCGAAATCTATGGTATTAATGAACCAAAAAATTTACTTCCGTCGTTGCCGACCAATGTGATCCTTTAAGATTTCTAGCTTTTGGCTTCACCCATTTTGAGGTATTAACTCGGATGACCCGGTACTAAGAATCACAGAGGTGCTCCCTTTACCGCCTAGCTAAACAATCGGGAATGTAGGGGTAAGCACAGGAGCCAGGCAACCCAGCTTGGCCAAAATCTTAAGTCAAATTGATGCATATTTATGGTTTTGTATAAAGATAATTACGGAAGGCAACACTTGTATAATGAATACAAATGTTGATGATATATACTTATTTTGACTCCATTGCGACCATTTATCAGTTGAAAATGGCCCATCGTCGGCTTCTACCCCTTTGTAGATACTACGTAGGGTGTTTCCGCAATAACAAGACAACCCTTAGCCGACGTCTCGGTGCCCGAAGGCGGTTGTGTTAGCGGGAACGAGGCAATCAGATATCCGGTCTTTATAACTTTCACTTAGTCATAGTATTTTTAAACTTGGGAAGCTAGCTACGAGCCCCCGGTTAGTGTTCGGTGACAGCTGAGGTCAAGCCGTAAACACTTCGACCAATGTTATAAACGACCCTTCATTTAACATAGTCATGTGATCGCTAACCAGTTTACGCTTATTGTGACAGTCAGTTTTCGGCTTTCTCCACTGAGGTGCTTAACCATGCGAGCTAGAAGCACAGTCGCAGTGGTTCTCCATTTGCACACCTAGCCGAACAAAGCAGAACGTAGGAGGCAAGCACAGGAGCCGGGCAACCCAATTATTGACCAAAGACACAATTCGATACCGATGCATATATAGCAATATCCGAGAATGTTTTTGCCGAATCTCTAAAGATGTCCGGCGTTGCACTGCGAGACTTATGCTGGAAACACACAAGTTGTTTAAAAGTGCCATAAGCTTGGAAAACTAAGAAACGTCAGTAAAAACTTGACGTCCGAACAAGATCAAGTGTTCGGTGCCAATCCGAAAATTGGGGGAAAAATTGTGCTTCTGTCGTGCTTTAACATGAAAGATACGATCTCAAGACTTCACGCGGGTCAGCCTACGGCTTCAAGCTCCTTATCCCAAAGGCGGAGTAATTCTCCGATGCCAGTTTAGCGAACTAAACTCGAGCGGCTTTTAGAGAGAAGACATGCTATCTGGCTATTGACCATATACTCGAGTCAAAAAAGGACCGGTAGAAAATGACTTTGCAATGACCAAGAAAAAAAAACACATTTACTATAAAACAGCTCAAATAAATTTAAGAGCCCCCAAGTGACTTGGGCAAAAGAATTTTATGTATAATGATTGTATGTACCAAAGTAATTATATTATGTGTTCACCCGAACTTTAAACGCGTCTTAACCGACCGCCGGCTTCTCCCTCTTCGATCAAGGGCCGAAAAGTGATATGTACTCCAATTGTCGAGAATATCAACGGTGTTTCCGATATCCAGGCAATCAGGCCATAAGGCTGTAACAAACAAAGCGCGCTCAGGGAACTTATGCTATATTACCGACGAAGTGTAAGAAGCATCTTCGAAGAAAATAGTACCCCCACCGATACCTTTCTTCGGTTGCTCATTATTACAATGAGACTTGTGCAATATATTTTTTGTACTCATGAGTTCCGTTGTGTGCCTTATTGAAAACAGTAAGAGCGCTAAGTTTTGGCTTCACCCAGTCTGAGATTCGGCTCGGATGACCCGATCATGACAATCGCAGAGGTGCTCCCTTTACTCCCTAGCCGAACAATCGGGAACGTAGGGGTAAACACAGGAGCAAGGCAACCCAGCTTGCGGAACACTTAGGTAAATATGGTGCATATTGTGGCGTAATACACGAACAAGGAACGAAGATGTACAAGTATAATCATATGCAAGAGGAAAAGCTTCATAAAGGAAGCCCCCAAGTAAAAGGGATATTTGAATTTGTGTGTTACAGACAAAGTTTTGACAAGGAACTTTGTCACAAACAACTTTTTTTGCCAAAAAGTATAATGCTTGGTCGAACCAAACAAAATTTAAAACTGAAAGTTTTTCAGCATGAAAGTGACTTTGCTGGTTAATGTGCTCGGTGTTGATGACGCGATTCGGGCTTGTGGCGGGATGAAGACACTCATTGATCTGTGACAGATCCGACAAGGTTCGCAGTCCTCGGCATAGCCGAGGTCCCAACCCCTAGGCCCGAGGTGTCTGAGCAAGGAGTTCGACACTACAGAGTAGTGACCGCGTAACACAGTCAAAATTTATTACCTGCACACATAAAACAGTGCGGTCCAGGAAATAATAATAATATATATATAATCTTTGCATAACTGCTTTACGCAAAAATAATTTATTTAAAGAGATGTGGCCTGGCGCCGAAGCCAATGTCGATGCACAGCGTCGGCGTGACGCAGTGAAGGCGTGACAAAGCCTGAATTTGCAGGGCGGTCCGAGTTTCGGATGCGGCGTTCGCCGAACTATGTACGGAAACTGACCGAACCACCACGCGTCCGTCTTTAATGTGGCGGTTGCTACGTCTTGAGCTTGCGTTGGTTTTCCTTGAAGAGGAAAGGGTGATGCAGCAATAGTAGCGTAAGTATTTCCCTCAGTTTTTGAGAACCAAGTTATCAATCCAGTAGGAGGCTCCTCAAAAGTCCCACGCACCTACGCAAACAAACAAAGAACTCACAACCAACGCAATAAAGGGGTTGTCAATCCCTTCACGGCCACTTGCAAAAGTGAGATCTGATAGAGATAATATGATAAGATATATATATTTTTGGTATTTTATAATATAGATCGGAAAAGTAAATATGCAAATAAAAGTAGATTGAAAGCTTATATGATAAAAGATAGACCCAAGGGCCATAGGTTTCACTAGTGGCTTCTCTCAAGATAGCATAAGTATTACGGTGGGTGAACAAATTACTATTGAGCAATTGATAGAAAAGCGAATAATTATGAGATTATCTAGGCATGATCATGTATATAGGCATCACGTCCATGACAAGTAGACCGACTCCTGCCTACATCTACTACTATTACCCCACACATCAACCGCTATTCAGCATGCATCTAGAGTATTAAGTTCATAAGAACAGAGTACCACATTAAGAAAGATGACATGATGTAGAGGGATAAACTCATGCAATATGATATAAACCCCATTTTTTATCCTCGATGGGAACAATACAATACGTGCCTTGCAACCCCTATTGTCACCGGGTAAGGACACCGCAAGATTGAACCCAAAGCTAAGCACTTCTCCCGTTGCAAGAAAGATCAATCTAGTAGGCCAAACCAAACTGATAGTTCGAAGAGACTTGCAAAGATAACTCAATCATACATAAAAGAATTCAGAGGAGATTCAAATATTTCTCATAGATAAACTTGATCATAAACCCACAATTCATCGGATCTCGACAAACACACCGCAAAAAGAGTTACATCGAATAGATCTCCACAAGAGCGGGGGAGAACATGGTATTGAGATCCAAAAAGAGAGAAGAATCCATCTAGCTAATAACTATGGACCCGAAGGTCTGTGGTAAACTACTCACAACTCATCGGAGGGGCTATGGTGTTGATGTAGAAGCCCTCCGTGGTCGATTCCCCCTCTGGCGTAGCGCCGGCGAAGGCTCCAAGATGGGATCTCGCGGATACAGAAGGTTACAGCGGTGGAAATTGGTTTTCGTTGGCTCACTGGATGTTTTCTGGGTACGTGGGTATATATAGGAGGAAGAAGTAGGTCGGTGGCTGCCCAAGGGGCCCACGAGATAGGGGGTGCGCCCAAGGGGGTGGGCGCGCCCTCCACCCTCGTGGCCACCTCGGCTGCTTCTTGGCTTGCACTCCAAGTCCTCTGGATTACATTCGTTCCAAAAATCATGCTCCCGAAGGTTTCATTCCGTTTGGACTCCGTTTGATATTCCTTTTCTTCAAAATACCGAAATAGGCAAAAAAACAGCAATATGGGATGGGCCTCCGGTTAGTAGGTTAGTCCCAAAAATGATATAAATGTGTAAAATAAAGCCCATAAACATCCAAAAGGGGTAATATAATAGCATGGAACAATAAAAAATTATAGATACGTTGGAGACGTATCAAGCAACCCCAAGCTTAATTCCTGCTCGTCCTCGAGTAGGTAAATGATAAAAACGGAATTTTTGATGTGGAATGCAACCTAGCATATTTCTCAATGTAATTTTCTTTATTGTGGCATGAATGTTCATATCCAAATGATTCAAAATAAAAGTTCATATTGACAAAAGAAATAGTAACACTTCAAGCATACTAATAAAAGCAATCATGTCTTCTCAAAATAACTTGGCTAAAGAAAGTTCATCCCTACAAAATCATATAGTTAGGCTATGCTTCATTTTCGTCACACAAAAATGTTCCCAAATTCTACACCCCTGATGACAAGCCAATCAATTGTTTCATACTTAAATAATCTCAAACTTTTTCAACTTTCACACAATACATGAGCGTGAGCCATGGATATAGCACTATGGGTGAATATGATGATTGGGATTGTGTGGAGAAGACAAAAAAGGAGAAAGTCTCACATTGACGAGGATAATCAACGGGCTATGGAGATGCCCATCAATTGATGTCAACATGAGGAGTAGGGATTGCCATGCAACGGATGCACTAGAGCTAAAATGAATTAAAGCTCAACAAAAGAAACTAAGTGGGTGTGCATCCAACTTGCTTGCTCACGAAGACCTAGGGCATTTGAGGAAGCCCATCGTAGGAATATACAAGCCAAGTTCTATAATGAAAAATTCCCACTAGTATATGAAAGTGACAACATATGAGACTCTCTATATGAAAAACATGGTGCTCCTTTGAAGCACAATATATGAGACTTGCTATATGAAGGACATGGTGCTACTTTGAAGCACAAGTGTGGAAAAAGAGATAGTAACGTTGCCCCCTTTTTATTTATTTTATTTTCTTTTCTTTTTTTTCTTTTTTCTTTGGCCTTTCTTTTTTTTCTTTTGGCCTTTCTTTTTTTCTTTTCTTTTCTTTTTGGGGACAATGCTGTAATAATGATGATCATCACACTTTATTGATTTACAACACATGAATTACAACTCGAAATTAGAACAAGATAAGGCTCTATATGAATGCCTCCGGTGGTGTACCGGGATGGTGCAATGAATCAAGAGTGACATGCATGAAAAATTATGCATGGTGGCTTTGCCACAAATACGATGTCAACTACATGATCATGCAATGGCAATATGACAAAAGTAATGCGTGTCATCATGATAAACGGAACGGTGGAAAGTTGCATGGCAATATATCTCGGAATGGCTATGGAAATGCCATAATAGGTAGGTGGCTGTTTTGAGGAAGATATAAGGAGGTTTATGTGTGATAGAGCATATCATATCACGGGGTTTGGATGCACCGGCAAAGTTTGCACCTACTCTCAAGGTGAGAAAGGCTAATGCACGGTACCGAAGAGGCTAGCAATGATGGAAAGGTAAAAGTGCGTATAATCCATGGACTCAACACTAGTCTAAAGAACTCATATACTTATTGCAAAAATTTATAAGTCATCAAAAACCAAGCACTACGAGCATGCTCCTAGAGGGATAGATTGGTAGGAAAAGACCATCGCTCGTCCCCGACCGCCACTCATAAGGATGCACAATCCAAGGACACTTCATGTTTTAAATTTGTTACACAACTTTAACCATGCGTGCATGCTACGGGACTTGCTAACTTCAACACAAACATTCTTTAAATTCATAATCACCCAACTAGCATGACTTTAATATCACTACCTCCATATCTCAAAACAATTATCAAGTATCAAATTGATCATAGCATCCAATTCACTTCCTATGATATTTTTTATTATACCCAACTTGGATGCCTACCATTCTAGGACCAATTTTATAACCATAGCAAATACCATGCTGTTCTAAGAGACTCTCAAAATAATATAAGTGAAGCATGAGAGACTAGCATTTTCTACAAAATTAAGCCACCACCGTGCTCTAAAAGATATAAGTGAAGCACTAGAGTAAAAACTATTTAGCTCAAAAGATATAAGTGAAGCACACAGAGTATTCTAATAAATTTCAATCAAGTAGGCTTCTCCCAAAAGGTGTGTACAGCAAGGATGATTGTGGAAAACTAAAAAGCAAATACTAATATCATGCACGCTGCTCCAAGCAAAACACATATCATGTGGGGAATAAAAATATGGCTCCAAGTAAAGTTACCAATGAACGAAGACGACAGAGGGGATGCCTTCCCGGGGCATCCCCAAGCTTAGGCTTTTGGCAACTCTTGAATATCTTGGGGTGCCATGGGCATACCCAAGCTTAGGCTTTTGCCACTCCTTATTTCATAGTCCATCAAATCTTTACCCAAAACTTGAAAACTTCACAACACAAAACTCAACAGGAAATCTCATAAGCTCCGTTAGTGAAAGAAAACAAAACCACCACATAAGGTACTGTAATGAACTCATTCTTTATTTATATTGGTGTTAAACCTACTGTATTCCAAGTTCTCTATGGTTCATACCACTTAATACTAGCCATAGATGCATCAAAATAAGCAAACAACACACGAAAAACAGAATCTGTCAAAAACAGAAAAGTTTGTAGCAATATGTAATTAACGCAAACTTCTGGAACTCTAAAACTCGTACCAAAATAGGAAGCCCTGGACAATTTGTCTATTTATCTACAGCACAAAGAATCAACACAAAATCCGGTTTCTGTGATTTAACAAAACTAATTTCGTGCATGCAAAGTTTCTGTTTTTCAGCAGAATCAAATTAACTATCATCATAGTTTATCCTATAGGTTCTACTTGGCACAAACACTAATTAAAACATAAAAGAACATCTAAACAGAAGGTAGATGCAAAATTTATTATTAAACAGAAACAAAAACAAAAAACACAAATAAAATTGGGTTGCCTCCCAACTAGCGCTATCGTTTAACGCCCCTAGCTAGGCATAAAAGCGAAGATAGATCTAAGTAGTGCCATGTTTGGCACTCAATTCATAAGTAGCTCGCATGATAGATTCATAAGATAATTTGACTTTCTTTCTTGGAAAGTGCTCCATGTCTTTCTTTAATGGAAATTGGAATCTAATATTCCCTTCCTTCATATCAATAATCGCACCAATCGTTCTAAGGAAAGGTCTACCAAGAATAATAGGGCAAGAAAGATTGCACTCTATATCAAGAACGATAAAATCTACGGGCACCAGATTTCTATTTGCAACAATGAGAACATAATTGACCCTTCCCATTGGCTTTTTAATGGTGGAATCCGCAATGTGCAAATTTAAAGAGCAATCATCAAGATCATGGAAACCTAGAATATCACATAAAGTTTTCGGAATCGTGGAAACACTAGCACCCAAATCACACAAAGTAAAACACTCATGATTTTAATTTTAATATTTATAGTAGGTTCCCACTCATCATTAAGTTTTCTAGGTATAGAAACTTCCAAATTAAGTTTTTCATCATAAGATTGCATCAAGGCATCAACGATATGTTTGGTAAAAGCTTTATTTTGACCATAAGCATGAGAAGAATTAACAACGGATTGCAACAAGGAAATACAACCTTCTAAAGAACAATTTCATAATCAAATTCCTTGAAATCCGAGATAGTGGGTTCAATGCTATTTAAAGTCATGACCTCTCCAATCCCACTTTTACCAAATTTAGCATCAAGATCTAAAACTCCGAATTATTGGGACGCCTTCTAACTAAAGTTGACCCATCTCCAGTCCCATTATTATTAAGATTCATATTGCAAAACAAAGATCTAATAGGGGACACAATGATAACTTTAAGATCTTCATCATTATTTTCACCTAACTTTTCTGGTTTGGCAGCCATCTTATTGACTAAGGTAGCTTGCTTATCAGAAATTTTGGCTATAGAATTTTCAAGCCGGGTAATTTGAGAGTTCAAACCATAAAATTCTTTAGACATATCATCAAGCTCCTTATTCATGAATCCCAAAACCCCTTTTTGTTCTTTAAGCTCTTTTCTGAAGAAATTATTATGCTCCAATTGCAAAGTCATAAAGCTTCTAATATTTGATTCAATCTCTTCCAGCCTTCTAAGAAAGAGTTCGGTGCTCTTAGGCAAAGCCATAAGGACAAACAGGCACACAAGCAAACAGAAAAAGGCAAACGAAAGAGAGAGGAGAAGATTGGGAAAGAGAGGGCGAATAAAATGGCAAGGGTGAAGTGGGGGAGAGGAAAACGAGAGGCAAATGGCAAAAAATGTAAATGCGAGGGAGGTGAGTTTGTGATGGGTACTTGGTATGTCCTTACTTGAGCGAAGACCTCCCCGGCAACGGCGCCAGAAATCCTTCTTGCTACGTCTTGAGCTTGCGTTGGTTTTCCTTGAAGAGGAAATGCAACAATAGTAGCGTAAGTATTTCCCTCAGTTTTTGAGAACCAAGGTATCAATCTAGTAGGAGGATCCTCAAAAGTCCCACGCACCTACACAAACAAACAAAGAACTCGCAACCAACGCAATAAAGGGGTTGTCAATCCCTTCACGGCCACTTGCGAAAGTGAGATCTGATAGAGATAATATGATAAGATAAATATATTTTTGGTATTTTATAATATAGATTGGAAAAGTAAAGATGCAAATAAAAGTAGATTGAAAGCTTTTATAAGATAAAAGATAGACCCGGGGGCCATAGGTTTCACTAGTGGCTTCTCTCAAGATAGCATAAGTATTACAGTGGGTGAACAAATTACTGTCGAGCAATTGATAGAAAAGCGAATAATTATGAGATTATCTTGGCATGATCATGTATATAGGCATCACGTCCGTGACAAGTAGACCAACTCATGCCTGCATCTACTACTATTACTCCACACATCAACCGCTATCCAGCATGCATCTAGAGTATTAAGTTCATAAGAATAGAGTAACGCATTAAGAAAGATGACATGATGTAGAGGGATAAACTCATGCAATATGATATAAACCCCATTTTTTATCCTCAATGGCAACAATACAATACGTGCCTTGCAATCCCTATTATCACTGGGTAAGGACACCGCAAGATTGAACCCAAAGCTAAGCACTTCTCCCATTGCAAGAAAGATCAATCTAGTAGGCCAAACCAAACTGATAATTCGAAGAGACTTGCAAAGATAACTCAATCATACATAAAGGAATTCAGAGGAGATTCAAATATTTCTCATAGATAAACTTGATCATAAACCCACAATTCATCGAATCTCGACAATCACACCGCAAAAAGAGTTACATCGAATAGATCTCCACAAGAGAGGGGGAGAACATGGTATTGAGATCCAAAAAGAGAGAAGAAGCCATCTAGCTAATATCTATGGACCCGAAGGTCTGTGGTAAACTACTCACAACTCATCAGAGGGGCTATGGTGTTGATGTAGAAGCCCTCCATGGTCGATTCCCCCTCCGGAGGAGCGCCGGCGAAGGCTCCAAGATGGGATCTCATGGATACAGAAGGTTACGGCGGTGGAAATTGTTTTTCGTTGGCTCGCTGGATGTTTTCGGGGTATGTGGGTATATATAGGAGGAAGAAGTAGGTCGGTGGTCGCCCGAGAGGCCCACAAGATAGGGGGCACGCCCAGGGGGTGGGCGCGCCCACCACCCTCGTGGCCGCCTCGACTGCTTCTTGGCTTGCACTCCAAGTCCTCTGGATCACGTTCGTTCCAAAAATCACGCTCTCGAAGGTTTCATTCCGTTTGGACTCCGTTTGATATTCCTTTTCTTTGAAATACTGAAATAGGCAAAAAACCAGCAATACGGGCTGGGCCTCCGGTTAGTAGGTTAGTCCCAAAAGTGATATAAATGTGTAAAATAAAGCCCATAAACATCCAAAAGGGGTAATATAATAGCATGGAACAATCAAAAATTATAGATACGTTGGAGATGTATCAGCGGTCATTTGGTAGACCTGTGTACAGATGATGGAACAAACTAGAGTAATAATTCATTAGGAAAAATAAACCCGACAAACAAAAATTGTTAGGATTAATAGCACCTGGTTTATTTGTTGTAGTAGTCCGAAGATTGCAAAGCTGGGAAGCTGGCAAACAAAAATTGGGAATCGATCCACACACCCACTGCCTGATGGGCGATAAAGCGACGACATTGCAAAGCTGGCAAAGTTTGGCTTGCCAAGGCAAAGCCCTCGGTCCAGCTAACATGATGAAGTTGGTCGGCTGGTGACGCCGAAGTCACCGGAGTATGTTTATGAAGAAATAGCCAAGTCCCCGGTCTAGCCGAGGTGACGGAGCAGGTCGGTAAGGAGTCGTTGCAGCCTCCATGTCAGCCGAGGTGTTGAGGTAGTTCGGCGTGATGGACATCGGCTCGAAGAAGCAATAGTGCGGCCATGCCAACACAGGTTGTAACTTGTGACGCGGCCAATGCTGGTTTGATGAAGTGACCATGCGGCGATGCCGGTGTGCCCGCTCCGTGTAATCCGTGGGGCGGTGATGTTGGTGATGATTTATCTTTGGCGATTCCGAACTCTTGTTCGGCTCGCCAAGGTGAGGATCCGAAGAAGTTGAGCTCGGCTCAAAAATTGATGACATGTCTAGCGCAGGTCGGCAGCCGTGGAGCTATATTGCCGGACTGGTTTGACACCAGCGTGATGGCGAAGATTACCTCAGAGGAGGCTTAAAATTTTATGGGCACGTTTTAAGAACAACACGCAATACCTTAGAAGAAAATTCCTTTAAAAAGGCTGTCCAATACCACATTCATAAAGAAACAAGAATTCGGGTCGGATCCGTATTCGCGCAGAAAGCAGATCTAAAAAGTGATGCACTAATCGAAAGGTTCCCGGAGTGTGGACGGTCGGCTCGAGCTGAAATTTTGAGGGGTGGTAAATATGGGAATTCCGCAGCAAATGAACGGTTGGATCTTCCAAAGGACCTCCGAGCTGGGCTCTGGAGACCACACCCTAAACTCGTCCAGATTCTCGTCCAGGTTTGACAGGGCTCCGGTGTATCGTAGATTGCCAGAGATTCCTCCATCGGAACTCGATGAAATTTTCCAGGGTTTTTGTAGACTCAATTCCGCATGTCCACCAAAGAAATCGTTAAAACGACACTCGAGGAGGCGGTGATGGCGGATACAATTTCGCTATCCAGAAAAAAAGCATGGTCGCCCGAGGGCAGTGTTGACGTTGAGCCCCCGAGCTCCATGGATGATTCCTCCATGATCTTGATAGAGATCGGAGTTGGTGTTGATGAAGGCCCTCGTCCGAACATGACGATCGGAGGCAGGGCACAATCCTCGGTCAAGCCAAGGTGACCAGTCGAGCCGGTGATGAAGATGTCGACGTCGCAGTTAATCTGCAAACGAGCCACCAATCCTTTTGACGATCACACTACGAAAGTCTCAATGAAAGCACCATTGTCGGTGTCAAAACCGGCAGATCTCGGGTAGGGGGTCCCAAGCTGTGTCACATGGATAGATGGGTAACAAGAAACAGGGGACACGATGTTTACCCAGGTTCGGGCCCTCTCTATCGAGGTAATACCCTACTTCCTGCTTGATTGATCTTGATGAATATAGGGTTACCAGAGTTGATCTACCTCGAGATCATATGTTGTGGTCTAAGCCCTAGAGGTATGATGAGTAATGTCATAATGATCTAGCTTATCTATTGACTAGCCTAGCCTCGGTTTATATAATGTACAAGAGGCCTAAGATAACAAGAGTCCTAGCCGAATACGCCGGTGGGGAGGAGTCCTTGTCTTGATCACCAAGTCTTGTGGAATCTTCCTTGTATGCGGCAGCTGTCCAAACTGGCCCATGAGTATACGGCCATGGGGGTCCTCGACCCAATCTAACCAATCGAGGGACGACATGGTGAGTACCCCCTAGTCCAGGACACCGTCAGCGGCTGCCGCTCGGCGTCGCCAGTGATGTCATAGGGCTTAGTGGCTGCTTTCCCTGCGTGGAATGAAGATCGGTCCCCGTGGGGTTTGTAAAGAACGGAATGTACTTAATATTAATGCTGCTTCTTTTGATTTTGTGATGGATTCGGGTATCCCAGCTCAGCTCGATTCCTCCCTTTTCTTTTCCCTGGGCAGCGCGGCGCTCTACGCCGACGGGACCCAGTCCCTAGGCAGGCTTCAGCCATCGCTTGTATGCCAGGTCACGATGCCGTGGTCAAGGCTAGGAGGTGAGCAGCCCGAGGTCCGTTAAGAGCTCATGAGACGCGATGCTCACGAGGCCCCCCTTGGCATGCAAGCAACTGCACAGAGAATCGAAAAGGGGAGTGGAACCGCCAAAATGGAACTGCGAGGCGGTGTGCGCAGGGAGGGAAGTCGGTGCCGCAATGATTCGGAACTTATCTTTTGGTGTCTTGGTCCGTTAGGAAGATGGTGCTTGCTCCTGCGCCTACGGCGGTACCATTGGGCTTGGCCTGCAGCGACCACCTTCCTGCCCCGCTCGCCTGGGTGCTCTCCGTCCTCGGGACTCGGCCCTCGGGCAAGCTCAGCCGCCGTTGGTATGCCAGGTCACGATGCCGTGGTCAAGGCCAGGGGGTGAGGGCTGGAGAGCCAGTAGGAACTCCCGAGACGCGATGCTCGGGAGGCCCCCCTTTAAAGCGCAAGCGACTCGCGAGGCCAGATGGTGGTCGTCCAAGCCGACCCGTGGCCCATTGCCAAATGAACCTGCAGGTTAGATGACAGGAAATACCGGGAACCCATGTGGAGTGGGCCTGCAGCCCAGGGCATATGACGGAGGCACCGAGGACCTGGCGAGGTGGTGTGCGCGAGGCGGGTCGCGGGTTTATCAGCATTGCAGGGACGGACCCGAGCACAAGCGTCGTGCCGACGTAGGTTGTTATGCAGCGATGCAGGAGAGGTGCGAGCCAACAAACACATGGGGGGCCGCAAGGCGGCTAAGAATCGTGGCCATAAGGTAACTATCATAGGTAAACTCACACAAACGGTTAGATAGTCCTAGTGAACGCAAAACGATACATGCCGTTGGGACGGACCCACACGGCCTGGGGATGATGTAGCCTGAGGGGCGCCCCCAGACTAAACGAACTAGAGAGATGTCTCCTGGTACCATTGCTGAAGAGGTGTTGAAGTAGCCAAAAAACGCGCGCCGCCAGAGTCGTTCCTCACGAGCCACTCCGGTGCCGAGCGGAGGCTCGGAGGGCCCGGGAGGTTCCTGGAGGTGCCCCTCCATCTCCGCCAGGATCACCTGATGCCTGGCCTCACAAGCATCCAGGGCGTCCCTCACTAGTGCTGGAACGCTTCAGCTCCGCCTGGCAGGCCGAAGGGCATGCGGACGTAGCTGTGAGGTGGACCCTCGCACCGGCCGACACGAGACGGCCACATGAGCTGCCGAGACGCGGCCCTGTTGAGCCCGGGGGTGTGGATCAGATGCGGAACTCCTTACCCTCGCCGGGGCAGTGAGCTGCGCCTCGCGACAGGCGACGATCACCTTGCAGAAGCCTTGCTTCTTGGATCTCCTCGATTGCCTTGCTAATGAATTCCTGAATGCCTGGTGCCTCACGCCTGCTACCTTCTCCTGGGAAGCATGCTCTGAAGAGCGCCACCACATGGTGCCTGAGCGCCTCCCTCATGAACCTGGCTAGGTCTGAGGCCCTCCAAAGGAGATCCCCCGAGCCCAGCCTGAGAGGGGCGTCGGGCGCGCCTTCCTATGCGATGGGTGAAGGTGCTGCGTCCGGAGACGCGAGGCTCAGCGCGGCATCCTTGAGTGATGCTCCTTCACGAGATCCATGTCCCACATGCAGCTTCTTCGTCTTGGGGGCGACCTCAAGAGGGAGGGCGCCGTCCTCGTCCTCAGGGTTCTCGACCGCCGCAGCCTGGAAGGCACGCTCGAGGGAGCACACCGCATCCTTCTCTTGGCACGCGACCGTGATGACGCCGCTGCTTCCTAGCATCTTGAGGACGTTGTAGCCGTGGTGCGTAGCTGCCATGAACTTGGCCAGTGCTGGGTACCCTAGGATGGCATTGTAGGGCAGGCAGATGTGGGTGACGTCGAAGTCGGTGAGCTTAGTGTGGTAGTTGTTGCGCTCGCCGAAGGTGACAGGGAGGCGAACCTGCCCTATCAGGTGTGTAGAACCATCGGTCACTCCTGAAAATGGCTTGGTTGGGTGAAGCTGGCAGTATGGCACTTGGAGCCTGTCGAACGTCTGAACAGACAGAACATTGAGCCGTGCTCTGGCATCAATGAGAGTCTTGGTGACGACCACATTGCTGATGCCGGGGGAGCAGAGCATGGGGAGCGTGCCAGCAGTGGCCGCACATTTGAGCTGGTCTGAGGAGCTGAAGGTGATGGCGCACTTGGACCACCTGAGAGGGCGAGTTGCTTCTGGCTTGGGGAGTGCTGCATTCACCTCACATGCGAACTGCTTGAAGACGCGGTGGGAAGCTGGGGCCTGTGAGCTGCCCAAGATGCAGGGGATGGCTCGAGGCTCCTGGAAGCCCCCGGCCCCCTCGTCCTGGTGGTGATCCTCGTTCCTTCTTGGCGGTGGAGGCAGATGAGGCAGAGCTTCATTGCCCTGAGGGCGCTCCTCATGAGGCTGCTCCGTCCAGGCGCCCTCACGAGGCTGGCCCTTCTAGCGGTCCTCACGAGGCTAGTCGCATCACTCCTGACGATGGTCACGTCCGTCCCAGCGTCCTCTGCCTCGTCCGCCTCTATGACCGTAGCCTCGATCGTTGTGCTCGGGGTGTCGACCGAGGCACCCGTCGCGGAGGGCCCTGAGCTCCTGGTAGTCGTTGGTGTTGTGGCTGTGAACATTGTGGAAGACGCAGAACGGCTGGTTGTTCTTGGATGACTCGGGGTGGTCGCAGCCGCGCTTAGTCTCTGGTTTGGACACAAGCACGGCCGTCCCCTTGCACTTCACTTCCTTGGTCTTGGCCTTCTTGTCCTCTGGATCAGCATCGGGAAGCTCGAGGAGGGAGAGGCGCCCCTCCTCATCCCTCGCGCACTTGTTCGCCATGTTGAACATCTCCAGAGCTGTGCAGAGATCCTCATGCATGGCAAGCTCCTCCTTCATCTTGACATCACGGACGCCATCAGTGAATGCTGAAATGATGGCCTTGTCCGACACCTTGGGGATCTTGAGGGGAACGTTGTTGAAGCACTGGATATACTTATGCAGGGTCTCTCCAGGTTGCTGCTTGATGCGATGCAGGTCACCCGTGGCCGGAGGATGGTCGCTAGTGCCCCGGAAGTTGGCGATGAAGAGACCGCGCATCTCCTCCCAGGAAGAAACCGACCCCTCGGTCAGGTTCAAGACCCAAGAACGCACGCCATCTTTGAGGGCCATCGGGAACCAATTTTCCATGATCTTCTCGTCGCCGCTGGCCGCCTCAGTGCTCAGCTCGTAGAGCTGTAGGAACTCGGCAGGGTCGGCGATGCCGTTGTAGCATGGAGGCAGGTCAGGCTTGAACTTGCTTGGCCAGACGACGTTGTGGAGCTCCGGAGTGAACGCGCGGCATCCTGCCGTGGCCACCGGAGGTCGTCGAGGGGCTGGAAACTGGTCCTGGTGCACGCGCACCGCCACCTCTTGCGGCGGTACGCGGGCCTGGCGCTGAGGTGCTGGGAGCACGCGCGCTTCTCCTTGAGGTCGCTGTACCACCTGGCAGCTAACATCCTCCCGAGCTGGTGCAGGGCGCGGCGGGTCGCGCCGTGGTGCCACGCGCCTTGCCTCGACGATGGCGTCCTGGACCGGAGGTGGTGGAGGAGCCCTGTGCGCCACATCGCCTGCTGCAGGTGGCTGCTGAGGCAGCGAGCAAGCCGGCTCGGTAGAGCCCCCATGCACAACGCTGATGAGCTCAACGATCCGCTCAAGCCACTCCTTGTAGAGGTCACCAACCGGGCGGTAGTGAAGGAGCTCTCGCGCGATGAGCAGAGCGGCCTGCACGTCCGCCTGGCCGTGACGCGCGTGGGAGGACGAAGCTGCTAGGGTCAGTCATGGAGTAGCGGTGTTCCCGCCGCGACGCACCGATGGGTGCAGTGATGAAGCTTGCTGGTCGTGGCTGGAAGGGCCCGTGGCAGCGTTGGCCACCGAAGACGAAGCGTGACGGGCGCAGCCACCACCCGCCGGAGCCATCTGAGCGACGCGGGCGGCGACTGCGGCCTGACGCTCGGCGCGAGCTCGGCGTGCATTGGCCATGGAGGTGTTGGAGTGGTGGTGGATTGATCGACGGAAGAGAAGATCCGATGCACCCCTACCTGGAGTGTCAAATGTCGGATTAAGGGATCCGCAAACCCTTGAGAGGTTCGAACTCTGGGGTGCGTGCGGAGATCTCAACCTACCCAGCCTGCCTACTCGTGATCCTCCTAAGCCTAGCACGACAAGCTCAAAGAGACAAAGAGACACAATAGTTTATCCTGGTTTGGGCCACCTTGCGGTGTAATACCCTACTCCAGCGTTTTGGTGGATTGCCTCGGAGGGCTGAGGATGAACTAGTACAGTGGATGAACTGGCCTCAGGAGGTGAGGTGTTCTTGAGCTTGAGGGAGCTGGTGTGGTGTGAGCTAGTTCCACTTGTCTTGCCTCTATGGTGGTGGCTTGTCCTATTTATAGTGGCCTTGGTCCTCTTCCCAAATGTTGGCGGGAAGGGATCCCACAATGGCCGGATTTGAAAGGGGGCAAGTAGTACAACTTATCCTGACAAAAGTAGTCTTCACATGTGAAAAGTGTCTGGTCATGACGCTGCGGTGGGCTCGTCGATGACCTCCGTCCTGCCATCCTGGCGGTCTTGGTCTCGTTGCACCAAAATGGAAACCTTTGGCTGATTCCTCAGGACTCCACGCCCGTGGCTTGCCTCCCTTGCACCAAAGAGGAAACCTGTGCTCTGTGCCTGCCTGGCGCCCGCCCGGTCTTGGTCATCATGGCTCACGTCAGCTGAGCCTCGTGAGGTAAACCTTGCATAGAACTCTACGCCCTTTGGGAGCTAGCCTGAGGAGGCCGATCCCCTCGGGGGTCTTGGCGTTGTCCGCCTCGCGAGGCTTGGCCCCTTGCGAGGGTCTTGTGCTGTTGATGCTGAAGCTGGGCTGTACCAGGCCGTCGATGGAGCCACATGGTGGGACGCAGGTAGGCAGGGCTAGATACCCCCATATCCAGAACGCCGACATTTTATGCATGATTAAATATCTTTGTATTTCTCTTGGAATTATCGATTTGGTTTGGCCAACTAGATTGGTTTTTCTTGCAATGGGAGAGGTGCTTAGTTTTGGGTTCAATCTTGTGGTGTCCTCACCCAGTGGCATAGTAGGGGTGGTGAGGCACGTATTGTATTGTTGCCATGAAGGATAAAAAGATGGGTTTTTCATCATATTGCCTAAGTTTATCCCTCTACATCATGTCATCTTGCTTAAAGTGTTACTCCGTTCTTATGAACTTAATACTCTAGATGCATGCTGGATAGCGGTCGATGTGTGGAGTAACTGTTGGAATCTACGGTAGGGTGCGTCGACTGCAAATTAAAAATTCCTACGGGCAGAACATCCAGGAACATGCTATGGGAGATGGATCACAGGTTGTTACCACTGGACGCGCAGTGTCGTGCAGCGGAAGTAGAGTTGAGGCAGCGCGTCCCCGGAGTCGTCTCCTTCTTGCCGGTCTCCCACGTAGTCAATCAGATCCCGCGAACAGGTTCGCCGGAGTGGCGCAAGTGCACCGGTTGTAACGGTATCCGCGGTTGCAGGAGGAACGCCGTGCGGCGGACTGCTAGGTCCGAACACACAACCGGCGGCTAGTAGAGGTGGCTAGTTGCAACACATGCAAAGCCCTAATGACAGCGCCGAAGCGATCAATGTTTTGAGTGTGCCACACCTCCACTTTATATAGGCGTCCATCGCAGGCTCACACTTGGGCCTCGCACGGACCCTAAAGCCCAAAGTCTACTCGGTCATGTTCCTAGTCCAGTTCGGATCACATCCGACCAGTGTCCTACGAACCGACCTCGTAGGTTCCTTCCCTTAAGCGCGCGACCCCTTAGGTTCAAGTCAGCTTGGTCACAGTTCGGATCACCTCTGACCTGCACGGTTGGTAGCGGCCTCTAGCAAGGTGTGCCGACCACAAAGCAGACTATGAAGCTGGTTAGGCGAACCTGTACAACGTGTCACACTTCTGTTCCCTTTGCCTCACGATATATGTTGTCGAGCTCAAGGCGAGACTGTCATCCTTGTGCTAGCCCGACCTCTTTCTTGTTCCAATGATACCGACCACTATCCGTATTATCTCATAATCCTTGTCGCATGGCCATGCTTATCCTGGTCGGATCACACGAGGGGCCCAGAGTATATCTCTCTTGATCGGAGGGGCAAATCCCATCTTGCTCGACCATGCCTCGCAGCATGGGACTAGACAAGCCCGAAACCTACCTTTGTAACTACCCAGTTACGGAGTAGCGTTTGGTCGGCCCAAAGCAGGTCTGTCACCATCCCGAGTACATGCGTCAGCTCAGGTCTTAGGACATAGAACGTATGTTGTACTAGAGACTCACAGATGCCATATCACTGCGTCTCATAGTTGGGTCTGTCCAACTCGGACCTTATCTCGGCTCGGATCCGACTACGTTGAATCCGACCAGACCTTTCCAAGTCCATATTATCCAGTTAGCATCCAATGCTCCATGGCTAGTGAGACCGAGCCATCCACCGTGTCATATGCTAGTCTAGTCGGCTGCGCGTCCACACAACCCTTTCGACCAGGGACCTTTTAGGACAGTCATCATACAATGCATAGTCCCACAAACAAGTCACGTACTTGCTGATACACATCATTGATAATGTCCAAGGGCTATCTTTATTCATAAACACATAGGAAATATCATCATACATGATTGCCTCTAGGGCATGTCTCCAATAGTCTCCCACTTGCACTAGAGTCAATCAAATAGACATCGAATGCCCATAGCTCTAACGTGCCCCTCATGCTTGGGTTGTGGAAGCGGCTTAGTCAACGGATCCGCAACATTTGCATCTGTGTGAATCTTGCATAACTCTACATCACCATTCTTTACGATCTTTCGTATCAGGTGATATTTCTGATCTATGTGTCTGACCTTGTGGTGATTCCTCGGCTCCTTGGCTTGTGCGATGGCACCAAAATTATCACAATAAAGGTCCAACGGTTTCACCGAGGCTGGGAAAATACCAAGATCATCCAGAAAATGCCGGATCCAAACACCTTCCTTTGCAGCTTCACAAGCCGCAATGAATTCGGCCTCTATGGTAGAATGGCCACCATATCCTGCTTGGAACTCATCCAGTGCACTTCTCCTCGTTCAGGACGTACACGAATCCGGACCGTGATCGATAATCATCTCTGTCGGTTTGGAAACTAGCATCGACGTAACCCCTTATGACGAGCTCTTCCTCCCCTCCATAAACTAGGAACATCTCTTTAGTCCTTTTCAGGTACTTCAAAATAGTCTTTACTGCTGCCGAGTGACTCTCACATGGGTTTGCCTGGTATCTACTTGTTAGGCTTATTGCAAAAGCAACATCAGGCCTTGTATATATCATGGCATACATGATGGATCCGATTGCCGAGGCATACGGAATCCTACTCATCCTGCTTCGCTCATCAGATGTCGAAGGACTCTGAGTCTCGCTTAGCCTTATACCATGTGAGAGCGGAAAGAACCCTTTCTTCGCCTCACTCATGTTAAACCGCTCCAAAACTTTATCTATGTATGTGCTCTGGCTTAAGCCAAGCAGCCTTCTCGATCTATCTCTATAGATCTTAATGCCTAAAATATCACTGCCTCACCAAGGTCTTTCATCGAAAACCTGCTATTCAATGATTCCTTGACCGAGTTTAACATCGAAACATTGTTCCCGATCAACAATATGTCATCCACATACAGGATCAAAAATACTATCGAGCTCCCACTTAACTTCTTGTATAAACAAGAGTCCTCTTCGCTTTTGATGAAACCGAGACCAGTGACGACCTCATCAAAAAAAATGTTCCAACTCCGAGATGCTTGCTTCAACACATAAATGGATCTCTTGAGCTTGCATACCTTACTAGTGCTAGTCGGATCGACAAAACCCTTGGGCTATATCATATACACGTCCTTGGTTAAATTTTCGTGAAGGAAAGCCGTTTTGACATCCATCTGCCATATCTCATAATCGAAATATGCAGCTATAGCTAGTATGATCCTCACCGATTTCAGCATCGCTACTGGCGAGTAAGTCTCGTCATAGTCAATTTCTTGAACTTGTCCATAACCTTTAGCGACAAGCCAAGCTTTGTGGATCTGGACATTTCCATCCACATCGGTTTTCTTCTTAAAGACCCATTTGCAACCAATGGCTATTACGCCAGGCGGCGGATCAACAAAGTCCTAGACTTGATTCTCATCCATGGACTTTAACTCGGATCTCATGGCCTCCAGACATGCCTCGGAATATGGGCTCACCATCGCTTCCGCATATGTGGTCGGCTCGTCGCTTTCTAGCAACAATACATCGCGCACTCTGCGCAATCTTTCTGACATCTGTGGTTCCGGTGCCGCTTCCACTACGGGTTCCCTGACTGACTCTGGTATGATCTCATCACCAGCCAAGCCGTCCCCGAGTGGTCCTCGAATTTCTTCGAGTCGTACCGTCCTCCCACTGGCCTCCCGACTAAGAAACTCTTTATCAAGGAAAACCCCATTCCGAGCAACAAACACTTTGTTCTCTTCCCGGTTGTAGAAGCTATATCCCAAGGTTTCCCTCAGATATCCCACGAATATGCATTTATCCGATATAGGTGTAAGCTTGTCTGACATAAGTTGCTTGACAAATGCTTCACAACCCCAAATCGTTAGAAAAGACAAACTGGGACTCTTCCCGGTCCACATCTCATATGGTGTCTTGTCTACGGATTTTAATGGTACCCTATTAAGTGTGAAAGTTGTAGTTTCTAGAGCGTATCCCCAAAATGACAAGGGTAAATCCGATTTGCTCATCATAGACCAGACCATGTCCAACAAGGTCCTATTCCTCCATTCTGACACGCCGTTTCTCTGTGACGTACCCGAAGGTGTGAGCTGAGGTACTATACCTCGACTTTTCAGATGATCATCAAACTCCTGGCTCATGTACTCACCTCCACGATCATATCGCAAAAGTTTTATAGTCTTGCCAAGCTGATTCTCAACCTCGTTCTGAAACTCTTTGAACTTTTCAAAAGTTTCCGACTTGTGCCTCATCAAATTGATATATCCATATCTACTCAAGTCGTCGGTAAAAGTCACGAAGTACTGATAGCCACCTCTGGCAGTTGTGCTCATTGGACCACACACATCACTGCGTATAAGCTCCAACAGCTCGGACGCCCTCTCGCAACTCTTTGCAAAAGGAGACTTAGTCATCTTGCCGAGCAAGCATGATTCACATGTCTCGAACGACCCGAAGTCGCACGAAGTTAGGAGCCCATCATCATGGAGCTTCTTCATGCATTTCAGACTAATGCGTCCAAGCCGGCAATGCCAGAAGTATGTCGGATTTATCTCATTAGGCTTATGCCTCTTGACATTCACGTTATAGACCAGTTCTTGTTCTAGATTCAATATAAATAGCCCATCAACAATGGGTGCATAGCCGTGGAACATACCATTCAAAAATATCGAACAACCATTGTCCTTTAAATGAATTCATAACCTTGACTCATCAAACATGAGGCAGAAATAATGTTCCGACTAAGTGCAGGAGTATAATAAAAATTATTCAGTTCCATAATGAATCCGGAAGGAAGCTGGAGCTGCATCATGCTGACCTCCAACGCAGCAACTCTTGCTTTGTTGCCGACCCTGATGTCAACCTCCCATTGTGCCACACGCCTAGTTCTTACCAGCCCCTGCATCGAGTTGCAAATATGAACAACCGATCTGGTATCAAATACCCAAGAGCTACTAGGTATGTCAGGAAGGTAAATGTCTATAACATATGCAACAAGTGTGCCTTTGCGTGAAGCAGCATTCCCGGCCTTCTTGCCATGCTCTGCAAGCCACTTGCTATAGTTCCTCTTCCAGTGACCGGTCTCCTTGCAATGATAACAAACGGTCTTCGAGTCCGGTCCAGACTTTGGCGCAGTGGCGGAGGTTACCGTCTCCGTGCCCTTGGCCTTAGCCTTTTTCTTAGACCAACTCTTCTTGAACTTAGCCTATTTCTGCACCATCAACACTTGATGCGTGCCTTTCTTAATATCTTGCTCTGCCACTTTGAGCATCCCATGCAATTCAGTGAGCTTCTTATCCATGCCATGCATATGATAGTTCGAGATGAATGTCCCATAGCTGGGCGGAAGAGAACCCAGAACTGCATCAGTAGCCAGCTCATCCAAGAGCAGGAAGCCCAAACGATCCAAAGCTTGCACATATCCGATCATCTTGATCACATGCGGGCTCAGTGGATCATCTTCCTTCAGCTTGCAATCCATCAAGGATCGCCAGATGTTGAACCTTTCGGTCCTAGCCCGTGTCTGAAACATGCTCTTGAGACTCGATCATATCGTAAGCGTCAACATTTTCGAAATGCTGTTGCAAATCGGGCTCCATACAAGCCAACATCAGACAGCTGATCTCCGTTGATTCATCAACGAGTTTCTGGTAGCCATTCTTAGTTGTGGCATTAGCATTATCAGCAGGTTCCTCTGGAAGTGGATCCTCTAGAACATGTTCCTTTTTATCGTGCTTGAGAACAATTCTCAGATTTCTATACCAGGTGGTAAAGTTTGTTCCATTCAGTTTATCCTTTTCCAGAATTGATTTCAATGCAAAGTTGGGTTGAGCAGGTGGTGCCATTGATCTACAACAGAAAATATGCAATCACTAAGCAATGTGTTTATGTAGAGTAATTCGCCTAAACAGAAATACTCCCACTGAAGTCAGCATCCCTCCGCAAACTCTTAGTGATTTAGGATCCGACTAGCGCATGCGACTAGTGAGCTTTAGCATCACTGCTAGCCAACATACTTATCCGGTAAGAAACTCCTAATCGTATCTCTATATGACTCCTGTTGGTCGGGAAGGTATCTCATACCCCGACTCCCAACCTTCTTTGCCACAAGGCCCAAAACTGTTTTGATAGGCTTGTCAAGCTAACCTAATGCAGTGCATGTCCGTGTCCGACATGAACCCTTCAGTTCAAGGACACCCAGCAGCACCTCAATTTTATGAGCCCACTACTAGACGTACTTGATGTGCGAAGGTGCAACATCGGGGATGGCAATTCGCTTTTATATTCATGAGGGATCATTCTACCATTCTAACATGCATAGAAACAAAGAAGCATAACAATCACATATAGACATATATTGTGAAATAGTATGGCTCCTTCATGGACGTTCTTCCAGGTCGGCTCCGACTCTGATGACCATCTACGAACTCCATCTTGTTTGTCACGCCGGGACGCCAAGCCACCAACCTGATCTCTATTATCCAACTACTACAACTAGTAATGAATTTTACATAGAGTCACAAGACGACACGCAGGTCGTTATACAATATAATGACAACACTTTGGCTCCTGCCAGCTGACAAAAATGACACGCAGGCCACATATAAATTACACACATGCATCACATACACATGACCCATACTATTCACATCAAACCTGTAAAACAAAGTTATGCATAGAATCGCATTCTACTGGTTTGTGTGTCGGGTACAAAATACACGGCGCTACGCACACGGCGGTCCCGCTAGACGGTTAGCGGGCGGGGTTCAAAGGGGAAGCACCCCTCGCGGGTGCGGGCAGCGCCCGACGTTTTCGGAAATCACAGATCGCATCTGAACTCCATTCATGCTGAATTTTCTGATCTGACCGATCATATCGATCATCGTGAATCCGATTCAGATTTACGTTTCACTGTTAACCCTGATGGTGGATGACCGAACGGTAGGGGTAGATCGTGTCACGATCTCATCGATCTCGATTGACAGAAAACATAGCCTCAACGATCCCCATGTGCAGTTGATCACATCAACCGTGCACATAGCCGATCTTATAAACAACAACAGATCTCATCTGCCGCCTCCACATATCTAATATGCATACGATCTGAATCCAAATCCTATAGTAGAGGCTCTGATACCACCGTTGGAATCTACGGTAGGGTGCGTCGACTGCAAATTAAAAATTCCTACGGGCAGAACATCCAGGAACATGTTATGCGAGATAGATCACATCTTGTTACCACTAGACGCGCAGTGCCGTGCAGGAGAAGTAGAGTTGAGGCAGCGTGTCCCCGGAGTCGTCTCCTTCTTCCCGATCTCCCACGTAGTCAATCAGATCCAGCGAACAGGTTCACCGGAGCGGCGCAAGTGCACCGCCTCTAACGGTATCCGCGCGTGCAGGAGGAACATCGTGTGGTGGACTGCTAGGTCCGAACACACAAAGTGATTGGTGTGACTCCTATTGAATCTTTGTTTTCTAATATAAATCTTGATAAAGATGGGACTGGATATGAGTCAACTTTAGCTATAAGGCGTCTCAATGATTTGGAGTCTAATGTAACGAAAAAATTGATAGAAGTGGGATTGGAGAGGTCAAAAATTGAAGTAGCGATGAACCCACTCCTTTGGATTTAAAGGACTTTAATTACGATAATTGTTCTTTGATAGATTGTATTTCCTTGTTGCAATCCATGTTGAATTCACCTCATGCTTATAATCAAAATAAAGGTTTTACTAGACATATCGTTGATGCTATAATGAAATCGTTTGAAGAAAAACTTGAGTTGGAATTTGGAAGTTTCTATCCCTAGAAAGCTTTATGATGGGTGGAAACCTACTATTAAGATTAAAATTAAAGATTATGAGTGTAATGCTTTGTGTTTTTTGGGTGCTAGCATTTCCACTATTCCAAAAACTTTATATGATGTGCTCGGTTTCCACAAATTTAATGATTGTTCTTTGAATTTGCATCTTGCAGATTCTACAATTAAGAAACCTATGGGAAGGATTAATGATGTTCTTATTGTTGCAAATAGGAATTATGTTCCCGTAGATTTTATTGCGCTTGATATAGATTGCAATCCTGCATGTCCTATTATTCTTGGTAGACATTTCCTTATAACGATTGGTGCAATTATTGATATGAAAGAAGGAAACATTATATTTCCATTTCCGTTAAGGAAGGGCATGGAACACTTTCCAAGAAAGAAAATTAAGTTGCCATATGAATCTAGGGCTACTTATGGATTTAATAGCAAATATGACAATATCTAGATCTATGTTTTATGACTAGCTAGGGGCGTTAAACAATAGCTCTTGTTGGGAGGTAACTGATAACCCACAAGTATAGGGGCTCGCAACAGTTTTCTAGGGTAGAGTATTCAACCCAAATTTATTGATTCGACACAACGAGAGCCAAAGAATATTCTCAAGTATTAGCAGTTGAGTTGTCAATTCAACCACACCTGGATAACTTAGTATCTGCAACAAAGTATTTAGTAGCAAAGTAGTATGGAAGTAACGGTAACAGTGGCAAAAGTAACGGTAGCAGTTTTGTAGCAATTGTAACAGTAGCAGCGGTAAAGTAAATAAGCAAAGAGCAATATGTGAAAAGCTCGTAGGCATTGGATCAGTGATGGATAATTATGTCGGATGTGATTCCTCATGTAATAGTTATAACATAGGGTGACACAGAACTAGCTCCAATTCATCAATGTAATGTAGGCATGTATTCCGAATATAGTCATACATGCTTATGGAAAAGAACTTGCATGCCATCTTTTGTCCAACCCTCCCGTGGCAGCGGGGTCCTAGTGGAAACTAAGGGATATTAAGGCCTCCTTTTAATAGAGTACCTGACCAAAGCATTAACACATAGTGAATACATGAACTCCTCAAACTACGGTCATCACCGAGAAATATCCCAATTATTGTCACTTCGGGGTTGTCGGATCATAACACATAATAGGTGACTATAGACTTGCAAGATATGATCAATAACTCACATATATTCATGAAAACATAATAGGTTCAGATCTGAAATCATGGCACTCGGGCCCTAGTGACAAGCATTAAGCATAGCAAAGTCATAGCAACATCAATCTCAGAACATAGTGGATACTAGGGATCAAACCCCAACAAAACTAACTTGATTACATGGTAAATCTCATCCAAGCCATCACCGTCCAGCAAGCCTACGATGGAATTACTCACGCACGGCAGTGAGCATCATGAAATTGGTGATGGAGGATGGTTGATGATGACGACGACGACGAATCAACCTCTCCGGAGCCCCGAACAGACTCCAGATCAGCCCTCCCGAGAGCGATTAGGGCTTGGCGGCGGCTCCGTATCGTAAAACGCGATGAAACTTTCTCTCCAAATTTTTTTCCGTGAAAGCAAATATATGGAGTTGGAGTTGAGGTCGGTGGACGTCCAGGGGGCCCACGAGGCAGGGGCACGCCCTAGGGGAGGGGGCGCGCCCCTACCCTCGTGGACAGGGTGTGGGCCCCCTAACGCTGATTCTTTCGCCAGTATTTTTTACTTATTCGGAAAAGTTGCTCTGTGGATATTCAGGTCATTCTAAGAACTTTTATTTCTGCACAAAAATAACACCATGGCAGTTCTGCTGAAAACAGCGTCAGTTCGGGTTAGTTCCATTCAAATCATGCAAGTTAGAGTCCAAAACAAGGGCAAAAGTGTTTGGAAAAGTAGATACGACGGAGACGTATCAACTCCCCCAATCTTAAACCTTTTCTTGTCCTCAAGCAATTCAGTTGATAAACTGAAAGTGATAAAGAAAAACTTTTACAAACTATGTTTGCTCTTTTTGTTGTAAATATGTAAAGCCAGCATTCAAGTATTCAGCAAAGATTATGACTAACCATATTCACAATAACACTTAGGTCTCATGTTTACTCATATCAATGGCATAATCAACTAGCGAACAATAATAATAAAACTTGGATGACAACACTTTCTCAAAACAATCATAATATGATATAACAAGATGGTATCTCGCTAGCCCTTTCTGAGACCACAAAACATAAATGCAGAGCACCTTTAAAGATCAAGGACTAACTAAACATTGTAATTCATGGTAAAAGAGATCCAGTCATAGCCATACCCAATATAAACTAATAGTAATGCATGCAAATGACAACGGTGCTCTCCAGCGGGTGCTTTTTAATAAGAGGGTGATGACTCAACATAAAAGTAAATAGATAGGCCCTTCGCAGAGGGAGGCAGAGATTTGTAGAGGTGCCAGAGCTCGATTTTGAAATAGAGTTAAATAACATTTTGAGCGGTATACTTTCACTGTCAACATAAACAACTATGAGATCTCAATATCTTCCATGCTACATACATTATAGGCGGTTCCCAAACAGAATGGTAAAGTTTATACTCCCCCACCACGAACAAGCATCAATCCATGGCTTGCCCGAAACAACGGGTGCCTCCAACTAACAACAATCCTGGGGGAGTTTTGTTTAATTATTTTGATTTGATTTGAGCATGGGCCTGGGCATCCCGGTGACCAACCATTTTCTCTTGAATGAGGAGTAGAGTCCATTCCTCTTGAGAATAACCCGCCTAACATGGAAGAGACAGATAGCCCTAGTTGATACATGAGCTACTCGAGCATACAAAACAGAATTTCGTTTGAAGGTTTGGAGTTTGGCACATACAAATTTACTTGGAACGGCAGGTAGATACCGCATATAGGAAGGTATAGTGGACTCATATGGAATAACTTTGGGGTTTATGGAGTTTGGATGCACAAGCAATATTCCCGCTTAGTACATGTGAAGGCTAGAAAGAGACTGGGAAGCGACCAACTGAGAGAGCGACAACAGTCATGAATATGCATTAAAATTAATCAACACCGAGTGCAAGCATGAGTAGGATATAATCCACCATGAACATAAGTATCGTGAAGGCTATGTTGATTTGTTTTCAACTACATGCGTGAACATGTGCCAAGTCGAGTCACTCGAATCATTCAAAGGAGGATACCACCCTATCATACCACATCACACCGTTTTGATAGCATGTTGGCACGCAAGTTAAACCATTATAAGCTCCTAGCTAATTAAGCATGGCATAAGCAACTATAATCTCTAAATGTCATTGCAAACATGTTTATTCATAATAGGCCGAATCAGGAATGATGAACAAATCATATTTACAAAAACAAGAGAGGTCGAGTTCATACCAGCTTCTCTCATCTCAGCCAGTCCATCATATATCGTCATTATTGCCTTTCACTTGCACGACCAAACGGTGTGGATAATAATAATAGTGCACGTGCATTGGACTAAGCTGGAATCTGCAAGCATTCAATTCAAGGGAGAAGACAAGGTAATATGGGATCTTGGTTAAATCAACAATAATGCATATAAGATCCACTTAACATTTTCATTATGGTCTTCTCCTCTCGACACCCAAAGGAAAGAAAACAAATAAAACTATTTACACGAGAAAGCTCCCAACAAGGAAAAGAAGAACGAGAAATCTTTTTGGGTTTTATTTTAATTACTACTACTATAGCATGGAAAGTAAACTAACTAATTTTTTTGGTGTTTCTTAAAGTTTATCAAACACACAAGAATAAAACTAGAAAAGAAATTAAACTAGCATGGATAGTACAATGAAAAAGTATGAGCACCGACAACTAGAATGAGTGTGTGAACATGAATGTAATGTTGGTGAGAAATATGTACTCCCCCAAGCTTAGGCTTTTGGCCTAAGTTGGTCTATGGCCATGGGTAGCCTGGTTGATATCTGAAGTTGTAACCAGGGTCATACTGAGATGCAGCGACCATTGCCTCCTGAGCTGCAGCCTGGTGGCGAGCTGCCTCCATCCTCCTCTCGTACTCATGCGCCTCCTCCCTGGTTATAACATATCTTCCTTTTACCTGATAGTTAAAGAGGGCAGGAGCACGGAGAGTAATATGGATAATGCGACATCTGTCAAAGATTAGTCGATACTGGAGGAACTATTCGTTCCTCTCAAGAAAAAGATGATTAACCATGGCATTATAATCTAAATAAGCGGGAGGCAACTCCCTATCATCTTCGTGTACAGGTATACCAAGACAATTAGCCACACAAGTCGCATAAATCCCTCCAAACAAATCTCCAACTAAACCATTATTATGCAACCTACGTGCAACAATTCCCCCAAGTTGTATTGTTTATCACCTAATACAACACTCTTGAGAACACAAAGATCAGGAACACACATGTGACATGCTTCATCTTTACCGTTAATGCATCTACCAATAAAGAGAGCAAAATAGTGTATAGTAGGAAAGTGAATGCTCCCTATGGTAGCTTGTGCTATTTTTTTAGATTCTCCCACAGTGATACTAGCAAGAAAGTCTTTATATTCAGATTTACGGGGTTCATTAACACTGCCCCACTGCAGGAGTTTACAAGCAGTAGTGAAATCTTCTAAGTCCATGGTATATGATTTACCATAAATATCAAACAGGACACTTGGAGAATTACGCGAAGATGTAAATTTAAACCTTCTCACGAATGAATCAGTCAAATAGTAGTACTGAGGACACTTATCTTGCATGAAGTCCTCAAGACCGTCATTACGCACATACACATTAAATTCATCCTTGATGCCCGCTTTGACCATAAACTCCTCTGACGGCCATTCACAAGGCCGCACGTCAGCTTCCCTCGGTGGTTCATCGTCCTGCTCACGCATTGCGAGCCTGGGTCCTTTATTTCTTGAAGAACCACCTTGGTACATTTTCCTGGACATATTTCTTCCTCTGAAAAATTTCTGAAATTTTTAGTAACACAAAAAAAAAGTGAATCAGACTCAACAAAATTGATAGCAACTACTCCCACAAGTGCCTAGAGCCTATATCATGCATTAGAATTAGTTGGGACCTCATACATTTGACATGCAAGCTCAAGAACAGGGTCACCTAGGTAGCAAAAAATTTCAATGAATAAAGCACTAGAACAAAAACTAATTGGACCATTGGAGGAGTCACATACCAAGGAACAATCCCCCAAAGCAGTTTTGTGAATGGAGCTTTGAGCAAGGAGATAGAAAATGGCAGCAAGATGAGCTAGAACTCATGCTTGAGCTGGATGGTGATTTTTTGGGAGGAAGATGAAGTGTGTGGATGCAGGAATAAGTGGAGGGGGGCCACCATGGGCCCACGAGGCAGGGGGCGGGCCCTGTAGGGGTGGGCGCACCTTGGACCCTCGTGGCTACGTGCCAGCTCCCCGTGTTGTGTTCTCAGTGCCAAATATTCTCAAATATTCCGGAAAAAATCATACTAAATTGGCAGGGCATTTGGAGAACTTTTATTTTCGAGGTATTTTTTATTGCATGGATAATTCATAAAACAGACAAAAAAAATACTATTTTTTACTTTATTTATTCTAAATAACAGAAAGTAAAAGGAGGGTGCAGAAGGTTGTGCCTTCTAATTTCACTCATCTCAAGATCATCAAAAGGAATCCACTAACAAGGTTGATCAAGTCTTGTTAACAAACCCATTCCGAATAACGTGGAACCGGAGAAATTTCGAATAACACTAGGTTACCTCAACGGGGATATGAACATCCCCAATAATAAGAATATCATATTTCTTCTTGACAGTAGGAAGAGGAAGTTCAAAACCTCCAATAAAGATAGTTGGAATTTTTCCAATAGAATTGATACTATGAACTTGAGGTTGTTTCCTCGGAAAGTGTACCGTATGCTCATTACCATTAAGATGAAAAGTGACATTGCCTTTGTTGCAATTAATAACAGCCCCTGCAGTATTCAAAAAGGGTCTACCAAGGATAATTGACATACTATCGTCCTCGTGAATATCAAGAATAATAAAGTCCGTTAAGATAGTAACGTTTGCAACCACAACAGACACATCCTCACAAATACCGATAGGTATAGTAGTTGATTTATCGGCCATTTACAAAGATATTTTAGTAGGTTTCAACTTATTCAACTCAAGTCTACGATATAAAGAGAGAGGCATAACACTAACACCGGTTCCAAGATCACATAAAGGAGTTTTAACATAGTTTCTTTTAATGGAGCATGGTATAGTTGGTACTCCTGGATCTCCAAGTTTCTTTGGTATTCCACCCTTTAAAGTATAATTAGCAAGCATGGTGGAAATTTCAGCTTCCAGTATCTTTCTTTTATTTGTAATAATATCCTTCATGTATTTAGCATAAGGATTTACCTTAAGCATATCAGTTAAGCGCATACGTAAGAAGATAGGTCTAATCATTTCAGCAAAGCGCTCAAAATCCTCATCATCCTTTTTCTTGGATGGCTTAGGAGGAAAAGGCATGGGTTTCTGAACCCATGGTACCGTGCTTCCTAGCAACAAAGTCTCTCTTATCATAACATTGATTCTTTGATTGTGGGTTATCAAGATCAACAGCAGGTTCAATCTCTACATCATTATTATTGCTAGGTTGAGCATCAACATGAACATTATCATTAACATTATCACTAGGTTCATGTTCATCACCTGATTGTGTTTCAGCATCAAAAATAGAAATATCATTGGGATTCTCAAGTGTATCTGCAACAGGTTCACTAGAAGCATGCAAAGTCCTATCATTTTTCTTTTTCTTCTTTTTAGAAGGACTAGGTGCATCTACATTATTTCTGTGAGAATCTTGCTCAATTCTCTTAGGGTGGCCTTCAGAATACAAAGGTTCCTGAGTCATTTTACCAGTTCTAGTAGCCACTCTAACAACAAAATCATGTTTATTATTTAATTCATCGAGCAATTCACCTTGAGCTTTAAGTACTTGTTCTGCTTGAGTGGTAACCATAGGAGCATATTTGCTAATGAGTTTAAGTTCACCTTTAACTCTAGCCATATAATCACTCAAGCGTCCAATCATGTAAGAATTACTCTTTAATTCTCTACCAACATAAGCATTGAAATTTTCTTGTCTAGCCATGAAGTCATCAAATTCATCTAAACATTGGCTTGGAAACTTAGTAGAGGGGATTTCAACTTTATCGTATCTATAGAGAGAATTTACCTTTACTACCTGTGTCGGGTTATCAAGATCATGTGTTTCTTCAATAGGTGGTATATTAAGACCGTGTATTTCTTCAACAGGAGGTAAATTCTTAACATCTTCAGCTTTAATACCTTTCTCTTTCATATATTTCTTTGCCTCTTGCATATCTTCTGGACTGAGAAATAGAACACCTATTTTCTTCGGAGTTGGTTTAGGAGTTGGTCAGGAATTGGCTCAGGAAGAGTCCAATTATTTTCATTAGTCAACATATTATTCAATAGCAATTCAGGTTGATCGACTGTTCTTTCCCCGAAAACACAACCAGCACAACTACCCAAGTGGTCCTTGGAAGCATCGGTTTGTCCATTATAAAAGATATCAAGTATTTCATTTTTATTAAGAGGATGATCAGGCAAAGCATTAAGTAACCGGAGAAGCCTCCCCCAAGCTTGTGGGAGACTCTCTTCTTCAATTCGCACAAAATTGTATATTTCCCTTAAAGCAACTTGTTTCTTATGAGCGGGGAAATATTTGGCAGAGAAGTAATAAATCATATCCTGGGGACTACACACAACCAGGATCAAGAGAATTAAACCAAGTTTTAGCATCACCCTTTAATGAGAACAGAAATATCTTAAGGATATAATAGTAGCGAGATTTCTCATCATTAGTGAACAGGGTGGCTATATCATTCAATTTAGTAAGATGTGCCACAATATTTTTAGATTCATAGCCATAAAAGGATCAGATTCAACCAAAGTAATTATCTTAGGATCGACAGAGAATTCATAATCCTTATCAGTAACAAAGATAGGTGAAGTAGCAAAAGCAGGGTCATATTTCATTCTAGCATTCAGAGATTTCCGTTTAAGTTTAGCTAATAACTTCTTAAGATTAGATCTATCATTGCAACCAAGAATATCTCTAGTAGTTTCTTCATCCATAACATAACCCTCTAGAACAACAGGCAATTCATATTTAGGGGGAGAACCTTCATCATCACTATCTTCAATAATATCAGTTTCAATTATTTCATTCTCCCTAGCCCTAGCTAGTTATTCATCAAGAAATTCACCTAATGGCACAGTAGTATCAAGCACAGAAGTAGTTTCATCATAAGTATCATGCATAGAAGAAGTGCCATCATCAATAACATGCGACATATCAGAATTCATAGCAGTAGCAGGTTTAGGTGTCGCAGGCTTACTCATAACAGAAGGAGAATCTAGTGCAGAGCTAGATGGAAGTTCCTTACCTCCCCTCGTAGTTGAGGGAAAATCTTAGTTCTTTCGTCTTTCAAGTTCCTCATAGTGATCAGCACATATAAATCCCAAGTGACTCAAATAATAGAGCTATGCTCCCCGGCAACGGCGCCAGAAAATAGTCTTGATAACCCACAAGTATAGGGGATCGCAACATTTTTTGAGGGTAGAGTATTCAACCCAAGTTTATCGATTCGACACAAGGGGAGCCAAATAATATTCTCAAGTATTAGCAATTGAGTTGTCAATTCAACCACACCTAGATAACTTAGTATCTACAGCAAAGTATTTAGTAGCAAAGTAGTATGGAAGTAACGGTAACAGTAGCAGCGGTAAAGTAAATAAGCAAAGAGCAACATGTGAAAAGCTCGTAGGCATTGGATCAGTGATGGACAATTATGTCAGATGCGATTCCTCATGTAATATTTATAACATAGGGTGACATAGAACTCGCTCCAATTCATCAATGTAACATAGGCATGTATTCCGAATATAGTCATACGTGCTTATGGAAAAGAACTTGCATTACATATTTTGTCCTACCCTCCCGTGGTAGCGGGGTCCTAGTGGAAACTAAGGGATATTAAGGCCTCCTTTTAATAGAATACCGTACCAAAGCATTAACACGTAGTGAGTACATGAACTCCTCAAACTACGGTCATCACCGAGAAATATCCCGATTATTGTCACTTCGGGGTTGTCGGATCATAACACATAATAGGTGACTATAGACTTGCAAGATAGGATCAAGAACTCACATATATTCATGAAAACATAATAGGTTCAGATCTGAAATCATGGGACTCGGGCCCTAGTGACAAGCATTAAGCATAGCAAAGTCATAGCAACATAATTCTCAGAACATAGTGGATACTAGGGATCAAACCCTAACAAAACTAACTTGATTACATGGTAAATCTCATCCAATCCATCACCGTCCAGCAAGCCTACAATGGAATTACTCACGCATGGTAGTTAGCATCATGAAATTGGTGATGGAGGATGGTTGATGATGACGACGGCGACAAATCCCCCTTTCCGGAGCCTCGAACGGACTCCAGATCAGCCCTCCCGAGAAAGAATAGGGCTTGGCGGCGGCTCCATATCGTAAAATGCGATGAAACTTTCTCTCCGGGTTTTTTCTCCGTGAAAGCAAATATATGGAGTTGGAGTTGAGGTCGGTGGACGTCTAGGGGGCGCGCTCTAGGGGAGGGGGCACAGCCCCCACCCTCGTGGACAGGGTGTGGGCCCCCTGACACTGATTTTTTCGCCAGTCTTTTTTATTTATTCTAAAAAGTTTCTCCGTGGATTTTCAGGTCATTCCGAGAACTTTTATTTCTGCACAAAAATAAACCATGGCAGTTCTGCTGAAAACAACGTCAGTCCGGGTTAGTTTCATTCAAATCATGCAAGTTAGAGTCCAAAACAAGGGCAAAAGTGTTTGGAAAAGTAGATACGATGGAGACGTATCAGTAACCCAATTTTATTTTTAAGTTTTTTGTTTTGGTTCTATTATTCAATAAATACACATTATTACTTATGTAGTAATTGTGTTTTGGTGTTTTAATTAGTGTTTGAGCCAAGTAAGACCTTTGGGATGGTCTACGGTGATAATTGATTTGATCTTGCTCAAAAACAGAAACTTTTGCACTCATTGACAAAATTTTAAAAAATCACAGAAACGTGCTTTTGAACAGAATTTTTTACACAAGATTGATATAAAAATTTACCACATTTCCCTAATTTTTAAGAATTTTTGGAGTTACATAAGTATACGAGGTTTTCAGATTGCTACAGACTGTTCTGTTTTTAACAGATTATGTTTTCTTTGTGTTGTTTGCTAATTTTGATGAATCTATGGGTAGTATCGGGGGGTATGAACCATGGAGAAGTTGGAATACAGTAGATATTACACCAATATAAATTTATAATGAGTTCACAACAGTTTATAAGTGGTGATTTATATTATTATACTAACAGAGCTTATGAGTTTTCTGTTGAGTTTTGTGTTGTGAAGTTTTCAAGTTTTGGTTAAAAGTTTGATGGACTATGGAATAAGGAGTGGAAAGAGCCTAAGCTTGGGATGCCCAAGGCACCCCTAGGTAATATTAAAGGACAACCAAGCATATAATCTTGGGGATGCCCCGGATGGCATCCCCTCTTTTGTCTTCAATCCATCGGTAAATTTACTTGAGGCTATATTTTTATTCACCACATGATATGAGTTTTTCTTGGAGCATCTTGTATGATATGAGTCTTTGCTTTTTAGTTTGACACAATCATCCTTGGTGTACACACCTTTTGAGATGGACACACTTTAATTGTAAAATTTATTAGAATACTCTATATGCTTCACTTATATCTTTTGAGCTAGCCAGTTTGCTCTAGTGCTTCACTTGCATCTTATTAGAGCATGTTGGTGGCTTTATCTTATATAAATTTTTGAACTCTTATGCTTCACTTATATTATTTTGAGAATCTTTAAACAACATGGTAACTTTCTTAGGTTATGAATCTAGTCCTAATATGATGGGCATCCAAGAGGGATATAACTAAAACTTTCATATAAAGAGCATTGAATACTATGAGAAGTTTGATTCCTTGCATATTGTTTCGAGATATAAGGATGGTGATATTAAAGTCATGCCAGTGAGTAATTGTGGATTGGTAGAAATACTTGTGTTAAAGTTTGTGATTCCCGTAGCATGCATGTATGGTGAACCGTTATGTGATGAAGTCGGAGCATGATTTATTCTTTGATTGTCTTCCTTATGAGTGGCGGCCGAGGACGAGCGATGGTCTTTTCCTACCAATCTACCCCCCTAGGAGCATGCGTGTAGTACTTTGTTTTGATGGCTAATAAAGTTTTTCAATAAGTATGTGAGTTCTTTATGACTAATGTTGAGTCCATGGATTATACGCACTCTCACCCCTCCACCATTGCTAGCCTCTCTAGTACCGTGCAACTTTCACCGGTGCATTAAACCCACCATATACCTTCCTCAAAACATCCACCATACCTACCTATTTTGGCATTTCCATATAGCCATTCTGAGATATATTGCCATTCAACTTCAACCGTTTCGTCATATCTTTGTTCTAGTATCGAGTCATAATTCTTGAGTTGTAAGTAAATAAAAGTGTGAATATCATCATTATTAGAGCATTGCCCCAAGTGAGGAAAGGATGATGGAAGCTATGATTCCCTCACAAGTTGGGATGAGTCTCCGGACTTTATAGAAATAAAAGAGGCTAAAGAGCCCAAAATAATAATAATAAGAGGCAAAAGAGCCCAAACAAAACAAAAGAAAAAAGGGACAATGTTACTATCCTTTTTCCACACTTGTGCTTCAAAGTAGCACCATGATCTTTATGATAGAGAGTCTCCTATGTTGCCACTTTCATATATTAGTGGGAAGTTTACATTATAGAACTTGGCTTGTATATTCCAATGATGGGCTTCCTCAAATTTCCCTAGGTCTTCGTGAGCAAGCGAGTTGGATGCACACCCACTTAGTTTCTTTTTGAGCTTTCATACACTTATAGCTCTAGTGCATCCGTTGCATGACAATCCCTACTCACTCACATTGATATCTATTGATGGGCATCTCCATAGCCCATTAATACACCTAGTTGATGTGAGACTTTCTCCTGCTTTTTGTCTTCTCAACAACCACCATATTCTCTTCCATCTATAGTGCTATATAAATGGCTCAGGCTCATATATTGCATGAACGTTGAAAAAGCTTGAGAACATCAAAAGTATGAAACAGTTGCTTAGCTTGTCATCGAGGTTGTGCATGATAAAATACTTTGTGTGATGAAGATGGAGCATAGCCAGACTATATGATTTTTTAGGGATAACTTTCTTTTGCCATGTTATTTTGAGAAGACATGATTACTTTATTAGTATGCTTGAAGTATTATTGTTCTTATGTCAATTAAACTTTGGTTTTGAATCTGAATATTCATGCCACAGTAAAGAAGATTACATGGATAAATATGTTAGGTAGAATTCCACATCAAAAATTCTTTTTTTATCATTTACCTACTCGAGGACGAGCAGGAATTAAGCTTGGGGATGCTTGATCTGTCTCCAACGTATCTATAGTTTTTTATTGTTCCATGCTATTATATTATCTGTTTTGGATGTTTTATATGCATTAATATACTATTTTATATTATTTTGGGACTAACTTATTAACCTAGAGCCTAGTATCAGTTTCTGTTTTTTTCCTTGTTTTTGCGTTTTACAGAAAATCAATACTAAACGAAGTCCAAACAAAATAAAACTTTCGCAATGATTTTTCTTGGACCAGAAGACATCCAGAAGACTTGGAGAGAGGGTCAGAAGATTCCCGAGGAGGCCACAAGCCTGCCAGGCGCGCCCTATGGGGGGCGCCTCCCTGGCTTGTGGGCCCCTCGGATGTCTTCTAACCCTAGTCTTTGCACTATAAATTCCCAAATATTCCCAAACCAACTGAAGCGTCTACCAAAATACTTTTCCGCTGCCGCAAGCCTCTGTTCCCGTGAGATCCCATCTTGGGGCCTTTTTCGGTGCTCCGCCGGAGGGGGATTCGATCACTGAGGGCATCTACATCAACCTTTCTGCCCTTCCGATGAAGCGTGAGTAGTTTACCACAGACCTATGGGTCCATAACTAGTAGCTAGCATTACAAAAAATATATACTTCCGTGTTGATACATGTTTGTCACAGTAGGTCGCGTTTTTTGTCATGCATGTACATCCATGACAAATTTATGACAGAATCAAGATAGTCATACCTGTGCTGTCGTAGAACTGTTCCATGACATTACCAAAATTATCATCACGGAAGTGTCCACTTCCATGACGATAAATCGCGCGTCACAGAAGTGCTTTCGTCAAGGGTGACCGACACGTGGCATCCACCGTAACGGAACACCGTTAAGCTATCGGGTCGGGTTTTGGATCCGATAACCCGTTAATAGCCCCGACCAATGGGGATTTTCCACGTGTAAAATCATCATTGGCTGGAGGAAACACGTGTCGGCTCACCGTTGGGACAGATGTCATCCACTCATTGGACAGAAGGCGCCTATGATACGTCGACACGTGGGACGGCCCAACAGAGGCCCATTCCTGGGAAAAGGCCGGCCCGTTTGACTTGGTCAAAAGGTGGCGGGCCGGCCCATGGAAAGCTTGTTAACGGCCTATTCGCATATAGCCCATTTACAGCCCGCGAACCCAAGGCCCGTTACGCCCTATCCGAATTAGGCCCAGTAGTGTCATCTGGGCCATCCAATATGATTCCATCCCGTTTTCACTTCTGGCGCATGTATGGCCCATGATGTCTTCCGGCCCATATGAGGCCCTATGTAACTCTTGGCCTATTAACGGCCTGTGGTGAAACTGGCCCGCAATGAACAGTGTATCACTTTACACCCATTAACGGCCCGTGGTGAAACTGGCCCGTAATGAACAATATATCACTTTATACCCATTAAGGGCCCGTTATTCAGTTGGGCTGTTTTCGGCAAATGTTATATTTCGGCCTTCTCAGAGCCCATTTATTCTTGGGCTCATTTCCAGCATTCGTTTACTTACGGCCCGTTACTGTCATTTTCTGCTTGTGGGCCAAATTCAGCCCGTGGTTACATCGGTCCGTTTGTGGTCCGTTAATACGTTGGACCATTTTCATAGCGTCATCAAATACGGCCTATTAACGATGGCCCGTTATGGTCATACAACCCGTTTAAGGCCCATTGATGATACGACCCATAGAAGGCCCATTGTTTCTATGGCCTGTAGAAGGCCCATTGTTTCTACAGCCCATAGAAGGCCTACTGTTTCTACGGCCCATAGAAGTCCCACTGTTTCTACGGCCCGTAGGAGGCCCAGTGTCACTACAGTAAATATTATCCCATGGTTATTGTGTCCTAGTTTTAAGAAGAACTGCACTGACTACAAGCAAACAAATAAACAAGACAACAAGGAAATAAATAAGCAAGCAACTTATGCTAGGCTATCACGATTGTTAAACATATTACATCCACTGGGCATCAAAGTTTGCCACCAGTGCAAATATAGGGAACAAAGCAGCATATCATATACACTGGTTGTCAAAGTTGGCGACCAGCACAAATAAACGCCGCAGCAAAACAAACCAGAACTGAAACCACTTCAGAAGATCTCAAGAGACAATATCCTGGGTACCCATAATGCTGGCAAGATGCTTAGCAAGCTTATTAACTTTCTCTTGTTTGGCGCTTAAATCTTCCAGCGCTTGCTGTTGCACCAGAAAATATGCATCTGAATTCTGCAGGGACTTCCTCAGTCCTTCAGCTTCCTGTCGCAGCACATCTGATCGATGTCTTTTAACTTGAAGTTGAGACTCAAGAAGACGAACTGATTCAGGCAGCGAGTTCGAAGAGCTTGTGCCAGCAGTAGTGGCCAGTAACTCGAACACTACATCAAGACAGGACTTTTGGGTTCCCTCACTGTCGTCAAGATAGTTTTTATCATATTTCTTGGAGACCAACAGGGATGTCTCACTATCTTGAATCTGCATTACTTCCTTTACCATTGGATAACGCGATACTGTTCTCCAATATTTTGTCCGCATTCTAAAAGAGAAACAAGCAGACACATCACATGTTTACCATGTTGTATATGAAACTCATTTTGGTAAATGAGTTCAGTAGTAAAGTGGACAGGATAACAGCATGAAACAAACATATATCTATGTACCATGGTCACTTTATGGTCTATATCATTCTAGTTTTTGTTGCCAAATCAAGATAGAGAGACAGTTCAAATAATATTTGTTCGAGACAAAGCAGAATAGACAGAATATAAGTGTGGGTAACTATAGAGCAATAACAACACTTGTAATGTGCATGACATGAGAACATATCTGTTTATTCAATTGAAACTGAAATCAACATAGAGCAGGTTACAACAGCAAACCAGTTAAAGAAACAGGTTTAAAACATACCTGTTGCACCATTGGAGTTTCAATTCTATCCTTCAAATTTGAAAATATTTGGTATGAGTAAATACAGTAATGCAAGAGCAAAGGAGTACGAACCATAGCTACAGAACCTGACCTGAGAACAAATCTTCTTCTCCTTTAAGCGTTGAGTTGGGATTCGGAGTGGTGGTCCTCGTGCTTTGGGCACTGCAGTTCCCTTACTAACCGCTCGTGTTTGGGTGCTCTGTGGTGGAGACAGTGCTGTCTCAACTGGAACTGGGTTACTATCTGCTGGGGTTGGGGTTAGAAGGGGGGTGTAGCTGGTTCTCTGTCCAACTGGGTAGGGGTACAATCTGCGAGAGTCTGGGTTATGTGTGGTGGATCTGGTCCTTGGGCAAGTACAACCATGGTTCTATCTGCATTAACTGGTAGCACTATCTTTTCTGAAGACCGTGTTGTTACTCCCTTAGATACTGCCATCACGGTCTCCAATTCAAATGGCTGATAAACAAGAAAAGTAATTGAAAGTATAGACATTGTATGATAGATAGGTGCAATGGATAGTGGGGAATAAAAGAAGGCATGAAATAATTCATATTTATGTTGTCTAACCAAACAGGATAGCATGACACAATTTCACATATATGATGGCTAACTAAACAGGATAGCATGACACAATTTCACATTATGATGGCTAACTTAAAAAGATGGAACGACATAGTTCAAAATATGAGACTATGTAAACAGGATGACATGACATAACTATATAATGTGTTTATTAAATAGGTTGGCATGCCATAATTCACATACATTCATGGATAGAATGCCATAATTCTAAATATGATGACTGTAAACACTAAACAGGATGAGATGATATAACTATATGATGTCTTTATTAAATGGGTTGCCATGCCATAATTCAGATAGATGATGTGTATGTACTATGTAAACATGATGGCATGATATAATTCAAATATATGATTTATATAGTAAGCAAGTAAGCAGATGGCAATCTATATATGATGTAAAAAACTAAGCAATGCAAGAAAACATGCATGACATGGGTAATATAACCCTGCCAAGTTTGAGCATAGACCTCAGGGGGGAAATAGGACTGGTCATCAGTCTCTGAATCCTCCTCTGAGGAGCTCTCTATAGCCAGCAAGATGTCTGCTTCAGCAGGTAGCATTGTCTGCTCTGAATACCTTGCTTTCACTCCAGCTACTTCCATCACCGCTTCAAATGGCTGATGCACAGAAAGAGTAGTTGAATATACAAACGTTGTCGACAAATGGAACACGTAATACAAAAAATGATAGCATGATATAATTCACATACATGATGATTGGCTAAACTGCATGGCATTGCATAATTAACATATATAATTCCTTTGCAACAAGATAGCATTGTATAATTCACATATATAATGTCTTGCAACAATATGGCAATGCATAATTCACATATATGGTAATTAGACACTGAACAGGTGGCATTCACACAAAGCATGTCTAAACTAATCAAATGGCATAGCAATGCGAGACACGATACGCATGATATGAGCAACATAACCCTGCCAAGTTAGAGCATACACCTCGGGGGGGGGGGGAATAGGACTGGTCATCTGTCTCTGAATCCTCCTCTGAGGAGCTATCCGTAACCAGCGAGATATGCGCTTCGTCAGATAGCATAATCTGCTCAGAAGACCTTGTTTTCACTCCAGAATTTGCCACCACCGTGTCAAATGGCTGATGCACACGAAGAGCAGTTGAATGCACTAACATTGTTGACAAATGTAATATGTAACAAAAAAAGGATGGCCTGATATAATTTACATATAAGGATACTGGCTAAGCAGGATGGCATTGCAAAATTCACATATATGATGCCTGGCTAAACAAGGTGGCATTACATAATTCACATAAACAATGAATAAACTAAATAGATGGCATTCGCACAAAGGATGTCTAAACTAAGGAGATGACATATTTGATGTATAAAGTAAGCAATGCAAGACACCATATGCATTATATAACCAACATCAGCATGCCAAGTTAGAGCGAAGACCTCAGGGGGTAAATAGGAGTTATCTTGTCCTTCTGAATCCCCCTCAAAACAGATCTTCCTCTCGATTACAATCCGAAATGCGTGGAGGGGGGGCTGACTTTGCGCCTACCATGGAGCGATGTCTGCATGAAATTATATTGTCATGCAAGGCTCGTCTCTTTTGCTCTACATGTTCAGCTCCATTGTTTACAACAACTGTCATGCATAGGAACAAAACATAGTGAGATTATGTAAGGAGTGCATGCAGAAATCCAGAGTGATGGTAGCAACCTGTGGATAGACCCAAAACCAATAATAGTAGGCAGATAATGACTTCAGTTAATAAATACAGATAATGGCTTCTTTACTGTTTGTTTCCCACCCAACATGAAACTCATAGTAGACACCGGAGATTAACCAGATAGTAGATAGGTACTATTGTTAGCGGCCCCGATATGTACCCCGCAACCATTTAAAAACTCAAGTTTGACCATTAGTTTGGAGCTGACTCAGAGTCTAATCGGTGAACAGGACGATAAAGTAGCATGTAATATTAAGCGATGCATAACGTAAGCAGACACAAAAGAGTGCGACCTCTCTTGCAGACCCGTGTAGTCCTCGAGGTCATCTACTCGGTTGATGATGGTAATGCAGTTTTCATGGCTGCCAGTGGCGGGGAAGAAGATTTGAGGCGGCGAAAGACAATCTGGAGGCCGGATCCCTGCTGTGCTGGACCCTTCTGTCGTTGGAGCAGCTGAGCTAGGGTGGACGACAGCGCAGCAGGAGTGGGACAAACCACGCAAGGTTTTCTTTGACAACTATAAGAGAAGTAATTCTGTAAGGGCTCGTTTGAATTGGAGGATTCCAACAATGCAGAGATAGGAAATAGACAGGAATAGGATAGGAATGCACGTGCAAAACAGAGAATTTAAAAACACAGGATTTCTGCCAATCTGGGTCTTTGATTCACAACAATTGGAAGATCACAGGATGCAAAGAAGCATGGTGAGATTAAGTCAAACCACAAGAAAATGTATAGTTATAATGCTATTATGCTACTACCTCTTAGTCTTGTGCTTCATGAATAGGAATTTGAAAAGGAGGACAAGTGAAAATTAAAATTCCTACGTTTTTTCTTTCAAGGAGACACTAAAGGAACAAATCCGTGTGCTCAGTGGACAATATATATAACATGTAGAGTAAAAAAGAGATGCAACAAGTGTACAACCTCGTTGGCGAAGCCATGTCAATCTCAGCGTGATTGGGTTGTCCGGTGAGGATGCTCCGGCTGACTTTGCTGTCGGAGGAGGGGAAGAAGATCTTAGGCGTCTGGAGATGGAGCCCGAGGTACTGCTCCGCTGTGATGGAGGGTTTCATCATTGGAGCAGCTCCGATGAGTTGTCACGCCGAGGCTGAAGCAGGACAAGAGAGATGTTAACCTGAGTGGAATTCTAATAGCATCTCCAATACATGACGTAAAATACATAACCACAAAGTGCTAGATGTAAAATACATCAGCCGCTCATCTCTGAACTTAACTGTCGAAACTGAACTTAACTTTCGAAACTGAACCTAACTGTCGAAACTGAATTTTGCTGTCGAAACGAAATTTTGCTGTCGAAACTGAACACACTAGCAAGGTGAGGCTACACGTCGGTCGACTGACTTTTTCATCTCTGGTCAGCCGATTTTGCAGCCATTGGATACGAAATCAAGGGCCTGCGGTTCTTCTTCAACCTCCACCCCCCTGAGCCGCCAGACACCATCGGCCAAACAGCAGCCCCCCGCCGCCCGCGGCCGGCGGTGCACCGCCCCGCCCGCCCCGAAAACACTCCCCACCGCCGGTCCGCTGCCGCCCCGGCCAT
>NC_041393.1:458321188-458335418 GCF_002162155.2 Triticum dicoccoides
GGCGATCCCCACGCCACCGCCCCGCCAACGCCCCACAACCGCCGGCAACCACCGCCCCCATCCTGAACCCTAAGATAGATAGTGGAGTACCTTTCCGGCGAGCCCCCCTCCCCGCTGCGGCTGGTTCTTCCTTCACCCCGGCGAGCCCACCCCTTGAAAATCGACTGACCCAAAAGTCGATTCAATCGACTAAAGTGTAGACAAATCGGAGCAGCATCGCAAGCAAGAGCAAGAGCGAGAGCAGCAGTGAGAGCAAGAGCAATAGCAAGAGCAGACCGGGCAGGGGACCGAGAGCAAGAGCAGAGCTGCAGTGCGAGCGAGAGCTAAAGCAGCAGCAGCTCCTACTAATGTGGACGTCGCTGCCGAGGGGGTGACACCGTGGAGGAAGTGGCCGGCGACGCCGCCGTGGATGGATCCACGCCGTGTCGGCTCAGGACTGAGCGCCGGCAGCACCGTGAGATCGAATCAAGAAGAAAATGCAGCGATAAGTGTACAACCTCTTTGGTGGCGCCGATTAGGCCGCAGCTTCATCCGAGGAAATGGTGATGATGATGCTCTTCCGATGGTGCAGGTGAAGACGGAGGTGTGGGAATGGAGGTGGCGCGAAAGACGAGGGGAACGTCGGGGTAGCTCCTTGGAGGTGGAGGACGGGGTGGCTAAACCGGCGGGACGATGAGATCGACGATGGATCCTCATCTGGTACGATGGATGAGGGACGTCGAGGTGTTGTTGTGGACGACATCGTCAGGGAAGAGGCTCCAGCTGGGTGGCGAACAGAGCAGGGTGTGGGGTTTCGTCGCGGGTTTTTGCGGCCTCGGTGTACGAATGGGTGGGCTGATGGGATGGCAGTGGGGAACCATGGCTTAGAGACGCGCTTGTCCAAAATGTGGGGTAAGTTACGAAAGTACCCCCACCGATTTGAGGCGGTTCTTTCGGTTCAGGGGTACCACGGGCATTTCGCGTGTCGGGATTTCACAGGAGGTGGGAGTTTTCGCGCGCGTTGTAATTTAGGAATAGCAAGGCGCGGGTTGAGATGGACGGAGTTGTCGGAGCACAACGAGACAAAGATATATCTTAAATATTTCGGGCTAACAAGGCGCGGGTTGAAATTTCCGGACAAGCCTAACATGTACTCTACCAAATCAATGCACACTACAAATGTCATTCAAAACTTTGAATTCATATTATGGTCAATTAAGATATTTCACTACGTGTATAATGCATGCAACCTACTACTCAAATGAACGTTTTAGTGCATTCCAAACGTATATACTACCGCTTCAATATGAACTAAATTTGAATAAGATCTACAGTAATGATTGTTGTGAAGTCAAAGCATTTGAATTCGTTTCTCTGTTTTAATAAGATCTACAATCATCATTATTGTCAAGTTAAACCATTGTTTGTGTATTATCTTCATAGCACACCACATGATTAGTCTTGAGTTACATATGAACTATGTCTACTATATGAACTCGAACTAGATTTTTTGAATCCACTTTATTTTGATTTCAAATCACATTACATTTATAGCTCTAGCTAGATCTTCATAATCTAAACCATGTCTCATATGTATAATGTGTTTATCACATTATGTATGGTGCCCCGCCCCCTACGCCTACAAGTATTTAGATGTGAGTTGAAAACACCACACATTACCACAAATTCAAATAAAATGTGAGAATGTTTGATATATAGTATTGTTTAGATTGCTTGATATTTAGTTGTAAGCTGCAAACGCCGCACATTATCACAAATTCAAATAAAATGTGAGATTGTTTGATGTATAGTATGGTTTAGATTGTTCGGCATTTAGCTATGAGTTGCAAACGCCATGCATTATCACATATGGTATAACATGTGCGCAACACGTGTATCACCACTATATTCATGCATGCAATGTTTAAAACACTATGATCTCCTATTCAAATATATGAATCCGCTTTCATATCAAATTATGATCTTTGTTAGTCTCTTACACCCACACAATCCTCTAACCTTTGTAGCTACCACTAACTTTCTCTCGTGCATGCACACGCCCTCCTCGCCATCCCCCTCCCTCGGCATTCTATCCACCGGGCACATTCACTTTTTTCTTTAGGTCGTTTTCCCAGAGTCTCCACAACTCCTTTCCGACACACTCCAATCGATAAATCTCTCCAGTGATGCCTGCCTACAGCATACACACACAGCTTCAATCTCCTCCTTTATGTGTCCTTGCCTCGTGTCTCTCATATGGTCAGACACACGTGTAAACTCTCGCCCCTCTTTTCATCGATCTCACAACCGCACACTCCTCCCCCTATCTAGCTAGTAGTTGGGCCTCTCGCACCACCTCCTAGCTCCATTCTCTCTGTCTATCCATCTCGCTGGGCCTTATTTGCCTCTAACAAATGGACATACACCAAACGATCTCTCGCTATACATATAGCCAGCTAGGTCTTTATAACTTGTTTTTACCCACACATCGATCGATCTACCTCATTAGCTGTGTCTCTCCCTTCCTCCGACAAACAACAATTGATCTACCGATCTAGTTAGGTTTGCTTACCAAACACATGGTTCCCCTTCATCATCCATGGATGTGTCCCAACAGATCTATCACGCACAGGCACACACAGAAACACATCCCCACTCTTATTGATAACATTGCAGTTCCACCCTCAGTTTGTCTAGCAGGCCTCTCCCAACATCTCCGAGAAGCAACTCCATCACCCATCCAGCACTCTACCCCTCTCCCTCCCTCTCCCTCCCTCTCTCTCTCCTCTCTCTCTCCTCTCTCTCTCTCTCTCTCTCTGTCCCATCATATTTCCCGTCCTTCAGTTATGTATGGATGTCGACCGATCTCCCTCAAGACATAGCTGGGTCTCTCCTTCTCAACACATATACGAGTCGTTCTACCTCTATATACGAGTCATTCTACCTCAAGCGCTCTAGTCATGTCTCCCTACCACACACAAACTTGACATGTGCCCTCTAACGTTCCGGTAGGCCAGTCGCCCTATATCTTTGACTTGCACACACACACACACACACACACAATTTCGATGGCTCTCTTCATCGATCTCGCACCCACCCACTTGATCCTCTCTTTGACTCTATCGATAGGTATGACCCCTCCCTCTCTTCTCGTGGATTTCCCGACCCTCTATGTATGATATGGATAGGCCTCCATTTCACACACATTGCATGCAAAATTTTGTTTGAGATGTCATCGACACATATTCCCACAAATAATTCACGAAATCAACCCCCACCCCACCCCACCCCCACCACAAAACAAAAAACACTCACGAACACGGTTTGTATCTCTCACACACACCCACGTAGGTGGGGGACATGCACGAAGATAAGAGGTGCATGCACGGCGCACGTACTCCCGTCTCTTTCCCAACCACACCCGCGCGGGTACATGGTGGAGCTCATTTCTGTATGAAAAAGGCAGCCCACGTGGTAATTTGGCACATGTACTGGTTGTCCACTTGGTGGAGGGAGGATCTTCTACCATGGGTGAACAAACAAATTGTGACTTGACGCGTTATGTTAAATGAAAAAAAGAGGCAAACCATGTGGGGCCTACCTTAGAGGCAAGGCTCTATACACTGGAGTACTTTTGATGTGTCCCATCAACTTGCAGAACAAGGAGAAGCTTGCTTACTACACCGTCTCCCCCGCCCATGGGCGCGGTGGCTCGCGGGATGAGGTCAAGCTTGCTCCTCCCTCGCCCATGCGCGCGGTGGCTCGCAGGATGACGAGAAAAAATTACTACTCCCTCCGTTTACTCCTCGTCCCTACTTCCTTGGTTATAGAGATTATATCATATTGTTTGGAATATATATGTCCTTTAGTAGATTTCAATATGAACTACTAGTACATACTCCAAACACTGATGTATATAGACGTATTTTAGAGTGTACATTCACTCATTTTGCTCCGTATGTAGTAGCACTCTCCCTCGCCCCTCGACCCTCGCCCACGTGGTGGACGTGCAGCAATTCATTCGGTCTCATATAGCCAGAACGATATATACTGCACTACCATTATTGCTCGACTTCCCGAAGAGGCGAAGAGCCAATCGCAAGGTTAATATTTTTGAGATGCCAAGCACAAGGTTATAGGAGAATGAGTAGTAGGTGTCGCGTCATTTATAAATATATTTTTTCTTCAGTAGCACGTACGCAATATGATAGGTTCATATGGAGAGAAAAGGGAACCGCTCCACTATATACATAGCAGGACGGGCCAGCCTACACGGTTGCTTGCTGGGGTTGCTCTCTTCACACTCTCTCGCACAAAACGACTGTGGCCACATCTCTAACATCCCGGCGGATCACGTCCGCTTGGGGAAGGGGTGGATGCTTAGTGTAGATGCGGTGGCCGTTGCCGACAGCGAAAACCCACTGTCGACACGTCCTGATCAGGGGTCCCCGCCATTCTCTCTCACAAAGCCAGTGAGGTTGCCTTCGTCCCTTGCTCATTGCCGTGACGTGGGTAGTTGCCGCCTCCCGCCGCCCTCCTCAAGGTTGAGCTACGTCCCTCAGGTACAACTCCCTTTACAGTCGGCTTGCACCACTGCTCCAGCTGCCCACATCACTCCCTGTGGATATTTCTCTACTTCTTTGCCCCGCACATACCTGATACCTCTACTGGCTTCTACGTATTGTATTTGTGATGAGTTTATGTATCATCAACTAGTCCTAGTAATCTTATTCTAGTCACGCTTCTTCAATTTCTTTGTCACAGGGATGCTCATCTCGATTTTGGTGAAACTGCACAAAATGATCCGATGGTCAAAAGGTTGCAAACTTCATTTATTAGGAAGCTCGAACGTTGCCAGCAAATTGAAGCCTGGTCAGGGTTCACGGTTCAAGGGCTAGGGACTGCATGGATCTTTTTTTCTTTAGCTGCCTCTGTTCCAAAATAAGTGTCAACTTTAGTAGTAGTACAACTTTGTACTAAAGTTTGCACAAAGTTGAGACACTTATTTTGGAACGGAGGGAGTACATATTTTCTATGATCTGTCAATCATTGAGATGCAATAGCATGCATGTTAGTCTCCTTTGTATTTGATGAAATGTTGCAACGGGCAACCTTGGATGCAAGATACATGTAACAGGAGCTGGAAGCTTCATAGCATTGTACAAATTTATCTCGCTGATAAATTACAGTACGTACTAGTATTATACTAGTACTTCCTCATTCCTAAATATAAGTCTTTGTAGAGATTTCATCATTAACCACATGCGGATGTATATAGATGCATTTTAAGTGTAGATTCATTCATTTTGTTCCGTATGTAGTTCACCTAGTGGAATCTCTACAAAGACTTATCTACTAGTAATAGCTAGCCCCCACTACTAGGAATTCTCTATCCTCTCCTTGAGCCACATCATCAATTGACGTAGCCATTAGATGAAGTAAATCAGTCATAATAGCTGTCTGATCTAGACGTTGAGAGGCTCCTCACTAAGCCACGTGCAAGCATGCAGAAATACCGTGGCGCATGCATGTGAGTGGGTTTTAAATCACATCAACATGTCTGCATGCAAGCATGCACCGGTAGCATGGTGAGCTTTTAAGTCCCATTAACATGTCAAAAAGAAAAATATAATCCCATTATGCAGTAGGAGTTGGCTGATCTTTTTTCCTTACGTGGGATGATCTAAATGATGATGGGAGTTTATTTAGTTTGGCTACCACATTTGTCATGCGGTTATAGATTTTTTTAGTTCTATGAAATCGATAATTTTGCGCAGAAAGATATACCGCTTTTCCGCGGCAACGTGCGGGGACTCATCTAGTAATATTTAGGAACGGAGGGAGTACTATGTAAAGAGTTAGGTGTCGCACGGTGATAGTGTGAGTGGGCCATGTAATCACTGAGCCTGCGTGTTTTCACTGCTCTTGCACTCCTCCGCTGTAAGAATGGAGAAAATTGTAATCTACTACCTCCTTTCGCCGAAAGCGTGGGACATCCAGCAGTCCTACCACCTCAGTAATAAAGACCAATGAGCCGTAAAATCACATAGACCCAGCAGTAAGTTGGACGGACGAAGCAAGCATCACTCCTGCGCCAGTAGAGGTCGCGTCCGCTCTGCCCGGGCATGAATGCGGCACCGATTCTTTGGAGCGGCGCTAACCGTTTCAGGCGGGAAGTGCGCGCGGGCGATGGAGGGGCTTTGGGTGGGCCAGGCTGGTCAGGAGCAGGCGTGGCAGCTGTCCGCATGTCCCTACCGGACACGCCCGGAAACGAGAGGATGCACCGACTCTCACGGCTAAAATTGTACACTACACACCATATCTCTGTAGGAGTAGGTCGATCTGTCGCACTCTCTAACACACACATGCTGTTAAACACACGCACGCACCATGGTCCCGTTGCACCTTCTAATGTGACTTATTACACCTAGACGGAGGGAGTAGTAGTATACGAGATACGGTGGCACACTGACTTAAGTCGAATACAAGTACCCAAAATTTGTGTGCATGTTATAATAAGGATTCACTTAAAATAGTACGTGAGCGAACAGAGGGATCAATTGGACAGTGTTCCGAGCAGTAGAGAGATGTGTGAGGTAGTAAGATACACCGCTGGCGCTTTTAATTTTTCTTATTAATTTGTTTGTTTCACCCTTTGACTGGTGGGACCCAACATACTATGTGTAGAGAGGTAAGGTGACTAAGGCTGCATTATTTCTGCACCACTATGGATAGTCTTACCACCAAAGCCACATGACACGATTATGATTGAAATCCTAATGACTCCCACACACGCACACAAAAACACGGCATGTCTGTCACATGAATACAGGAATGTATAAAAGGTTATTTTCCTCTCGTTGAACATAACGGGAGGGTTGTGTAGCTGGTTAGCCTGTTCGCTCATCAAACTTGAGGTCTCGGGTTCGATAACTACACTTGAGCATAATTTTTGCCAGGAGGATTCTTTAACTGGTCAAAATGTTTTCTAGGGTTTGCATGCTTCACACTCTCTCTCTAGTATATATATACACGCTGGAGCCTCAACGCTTGTAGTTGCTCTCTTCACACTCTCTCGCCCTCTCCAGCTGGAGCCTCAGCGCTTGTAGTTGCTCTCTTCACACTCTCTCACCCTCTCCAGATCTAAACAAGACTTCGTTGGCCTCTCTCTCCCCTCACTGTTGCTCAAAGAGCCGGCATGATCCGTCCGGCGAGAAGGGAAGGAGGCTTAACACTGTCGCCGTCAGCGAGGGAGGGAATCCACTACTGGCGATGTTGTTCACTTCACACCCAGCGGCGGCGCGGGAGGGCCTCCGACCCATTCTTCTTCGCCGCCGTCCCGTCGCCCATCGAACCACGCCCCAAGAACCTTAAGGTATATTTTACTTACTCCACATGCATTGCTCTAGCTGCATGTATACCATGAATCTAGGACGTGGTTCAAAGAGGAAAGGAGTGGGGGAAAGTAGTGGGAAAAGTTGTATATAGCATGAATCTAGGACGTGGTTCAAAGAGGAAATGAAGGGGGAAAGTTGTATAGCATGAATCTAGGACGTGGTTCAAAGAGGAAAGGAATGGGGGAAAGCACTGGGGAAAGTTGTATCGCATAAATCTAGGACGTGGTTCAAAGAGGAAAGGAAGGGGCGAAAGTACTAGTTCAAAAAGGAAAGGAAGGGACAAGGCTGTAGAGTTTGTGCAGGACTAGATTTGTTGCGCTCACATAGGGAAAGGTGTCTAAAGATAACAAAACTGGGACCAACACAAATATTCTCCTTGGTTGTTTGTTCTTTGTTGCAACAGACTATGCATGACCACAGTATATCGGTAGATGCACATGGTGCTGGTGCGTCCACTGTCCCGTGCAACTCATTAGTTGTTAATCTAAGGCCCTGTTTGGTTAAAAACTCCCTAGTCCCTACCTGCTTGGTTCCAGGGACTAAACATGGACTAGAGGTTATTAAATGATATGATAAAAGACCATGTTACCCCTAGTAATGAACTAATAGAAACAAGGTGTGATGCGTGGCAGGGGCAACTATTGGAAAAAGTCCCAAAAAGACTCCCTTGGGGTCTTCTTTCTTTAGTCCCAAATGCCCACTTTTAGTCTCGAAAAGTCCCTCCTGTTTGGTTTAGATGTGATTGACACGGAGTTTTTTTAGTCCCTACACCAAAATGTCCCTGTAAACAAACACCCTCTAATAATGCCGCTGGAAAATTGATGCAATGCCACAGTTAAAAGCAAATTACATGTTTAACGAATTTTATTGTTAATATAATCTCTATGTTAATATTAATCAATGCTACCGTTTGAGAAATGCTACTGTCTTGCTTTCTTTCCCATTTAGATAAGGTAGATGCTTCTTTTTGTTGGCTTCTGGGTCATCCACCGTTATTGACCACTAATTGTTTCCTTTGCACCTCTGTGTAAACAGGGTTGTCTACTTCACCTTGTTGCCATTGTGACCTTTTGTTGCACTTCACAAAACACTTTTGTTTTAAGAGTGTTTTGTGCAGTTCAACCAAAATGTCACACCGACAACGTTGCTTGATTGCTTGATCTTAGTGGAACTGCACAAGAGGAGATCTTACTTCCTATCCGTTAAGGCAAATTTGGTTCAGATCTTCTTCTTGTGAGTTGTTTGAATTTCGCATCATGAGAGGTCAGTACGAGCCTTCTTTCACATGATTCTGCAGTGTGCTTTCATATGGTGTGCTACTTGTACGATAATGTTGCTTGATTTTAGTGAACTGCACAAATGGAGACAAGACTTCCAATCTGTATGTGCACCGTAATATCCCGTTGAGGTAAGATAAGGATATTTCACAACTGCTGCCCTGTATTTTGCCACTTTCATCAGAAAATTAAGTTTAGTACTATACTTTTGCTCCCTAATTGACATGCCAAATCTTACATTGAAGGCGAAGCTTGTCTGTTATTGAACCAAGTGATGAAGGGGAAGAACAAGCGGAAGAAAAACAAAAATCAACTCCCGGTGCTGTAATGAAGCACTAGAACTGTGATGACACAAGTAATGATATAGTTTTGCATCTTAATTTATTGCTATGGCTGGAACGAGCAATTGTTTTGCCACTGATTTGATTCCATACGTAATTATCTCTACTTGTGCAAAGAGGGATCTTCTTTGAAGATACCATATATTTTAGTGGAACTGCACAAGAAGATGTTGGAAACATTAAACTAATCGAGGAGTATATAGTAAGCATGGCCACCCCCGTAGATAGCAACAGATGGTTCCAGAGAAGTGCTTCATCTGTATGCTCTACACAATCAGCCTCCTGACAAATGTTGGTACTCACCCACTGATTTCATCCCTATGATTGAGCTTTGTCATCTCTATTAGTGTTGTGCTACTGTTTAGATACTGTCATGAAAAAGTGGTATTGTCCTTGAGAAGTGCTTCATCTGTGCTGTTTTAAATATTTCCTTTCCTTTTTTTCGAGCAAACAGGGATCATCTTCCTCTGATGAAGAATATGGAGTACGTGAAGTGACTATTTCCGATTATGCCAGGATGAAGAAGCCCTGTCTATCTTCTCATCAGAAGGAGTAGTTGAAGGATGGTTACATTACTCCCCACAAGACCAAACTAACTTCAGCTCAGAAGGACTGACAAATCTCCATTTTTTGCTGTGATGCGCGAGTACAATGTTGTCCTAGGATTCTTTCTGGTGAGTTCCACTTTTCTAAAAGTGTGCTCTACATGGACCATGTATGTGCCTATTGAAACTGTCAATTCATAGTACAGTTTGCTTTATACTAATCACTTTTTTGTATTTGTGCAAACAGGGGTGCTCAGCTTGATTTCAATGGGAACTGCACAAGATGTTCATGAATAGATCGAATCATTCATTTCCACCACAAGAAAGGAGGTGCCCATAAGTTCCAGGCGTTGCAACATATAAGGGTGAAATCATACAAGCTACGTGCGAATTTGGTTGATTTTGGTGGAACTGCACAAAAGGAACAACTGGTTTATTTAGCACGAGGTGCCATGTCAATGTCTGAACTGATGGCAAACCCTGCCCATTCCACAATCGTAGGCATTTAATATTTTGGAATGGGACAACCTTGTCAAATTTTTCTCATTGATTTTAGCAAGATATGCGTTTGATATTTTCGAATGGGACGCCCTTTGCTGTCAGCAGCGACGATCAATTTTTTCTTTATTCTTTAGTTGTGAAGTAAATATTGCCTCTAACATGTGAGTCGCTGAGATGCATAATCATCGATTGTTTTGAATGTTCTCTATGAATTGCCAGACCTATGTGTTTGATTGCAATGTACAGAAACGCTAAAAAGCTGCTTAAACTCTTTGTACTCCTTCTGTTCCTTTTTACTTTGCACATTGTGAAAGTGCATACTTTTTTGTATAAGATTGGTTGAAGTAGAGATACTTTGACTGCAGACAAAACTTGTATGCAGACTAGAAAGGACCGGAGGGAGTACATGTGAAACTGCTGCAAACGTGGTGATCACCATGGGAATAATGCTAGTACGTATTGTTTTGCATGTTCATCCAATGCCAGTGATACAGGAATTCGAACTAATCGAAATAAAATCATTCATACATGGTCGGATTTCATATAAACATGCCAGGTTTCATTACATTTCATACATTCTTCAACTAAAAAGGGGTGTTTGTGGCCGCATACATCTCCCAGATGCAGAGGCCGGGGGTCATCCTCCTTTTCTAAAAAAACTAAAAAAGGGGTGCGCTGGAGGTATAATTAATTAACCGAAGCTACCCACATGTGTCCCGCTGAGCCGAACAAAAGCTTCAGTGACTTAACTGCAGGTGCAGGTGCGTAACTGACATGTGGCCTGTTGGGCCCATGTGTCAGTCAGCCAACTGCACCAGCAGTTAAGTAGAAGCAGCGTTCTTCTCCAGCGCAGCTCTCTGACTCCACGTCGCCGCCAAGAAGCTAACCGGCTGTCAATGGTCAACCCGCCTAGCTTGGCTTCAGCCGGAGGGTAGCAGCGGTGGCGACCTACCGTGTTCTACTCTTCCTCGTTTTCTGTGTGGCGCGGCCTCGTTGGCAGCGGGGCGGGGCCTCGGCGGAGCCGGCGATGTCCTCTGTCTCGTTGCCGGCGGGCGGCACCTCAGCGGAGCGGTGGAAATCCTCCCCCACATTGCCGGCAGGGTGGGGCCTCGGCTGAGCCAGCGATGTCCTCTGCCTCGTTGTTGGCGGGGCGGGGCCTCGGCGGAGCCGGCAGTGTCCTCTGCCTCGTTGTTGGCGCCACGGGGCCTCGGCGGAGTAGGGGGTCGTCGACGCCAGCGGAGTGGGGACTCATCGGAGTCGGCATTGTCCTCTGCCTTGTCCTTGCTAGCCTTTTTGTAGGCGGCCGCAGCCTCCGCCACCCGCATGCGGTACCGCCAGCGCTCGAGGCGGCCCTTGCGGGCGGAGCGGTACGAGTCGAGCAGTGCCTCCTGCTCCGCCTGCAGGTGCTCCTGGAGGAGATGGTGGTTGTAGGCGGCGTCGGCCTGCGCCTCCCGGAACTGCTCCTCACGCATCTGCCTCACCCTGTCCATATATTGGGCACGGGCCTCGCCGATGGTCATGGTGCAATGCACCGGCGAGGATGGCGCGGAGGAGGGGGTTGGCGCCAGATCATCGACTACCATGTTCTCCATTGGGACGTCATCGTCCTCCGGCTGCCTGCCGGGCAGCCGGTCGGCAGCAATGGCTGCCATCTCCTTGTGGTTCGTTGTCTGCCCGTCCCGAAGAGCGCTGGAGCGCGAGGAAGCCATGGTGGACAGTAGTGGTGTGGACAGGAGAAAGGGAACGGATGCGGATGACTGCGGCTATGGCCGACGCAGCAGTTTATATAGCAATAGTGGGCGGGCAGAGGGACGGACGTGTGGCACCGGAGTAGCTGCCTCGGCAACCGTGTATCATTAATGTGTGCCGCAGATGGACGGACGGACGGCACTTGTGTCATTTGAAGGCGGAGCAATCGCCTGCACCGGGAAGCGGGGTAGCCGGCGCTGACTGTTTCGGGCGGAAAGCGCGCGTGGGCGAGGAGATGACTTTACTTGGATAGGATGACAATGGGGACCCACCAGGTCCATAGCTTCACATACGCAAGTACCTCCTTATTATTATTATATATATATATATATATATATATATAACTATAATTTATTTTGCTTCCTCCTGGTTTCCTGACATCACGGTCCCACACCATTGTCAACCTATGTACTTCCTCCTTTCCGACTTATAGGGCTTATCTCAAAATTTTAGTTTTTCCATTTTATAAGGGTTTTCCATCACATGTTCAGATTCCAAGGTGCATTAAATCATTGCATGCAAGTATTAAGAGAAAATTGACCAATGCATGTACTTTATGCATGCATGCATTGCAATTAATGCATTGATGAACATAATTTTTTGAGGATAACAAGAGCATTAATTAGGTGCTTTTGCAAAACTACAAAAAGTATTCCACCACTCGCCATCTACCTTGATTGGTGAGATTTTTGAATTGAGCATTATAAACTAGAAAGGAGGGAGTAGTCAATAAACGATTGCACAAGAAGCGGCCGGCAGCTGGGACCAAGCAGCTCGAGCAGTATTTGTGTTTTTGAGGTGTGAGCACTGCAGAGTTTTTCGATGTTTACCCCAGATATTAATTTTTCTCCTCTAAACAACAACGAAAACATCGCTGCAAGTATTAACTGGGTGGGCTGTGGCCCGTCTAGCCCAGGCCAGATATCCAGTCCAGATATTAATTTTTTCAAGCTGAAAATGGCTAGCCCAGCTATACTTTTTTTGAGGAATACCCAGGCAAGGTCAAGTTGTTATTCTCCACCCCGCTGGGCTGCAAATCTTTCCTAGGAGGGATGCATTAGGATTAACAAGAAAATGGGCTTTAAGAAATAATAAATGGGATGTAATTATAAAAACTGGGTAGTAAGTATAAAAAAATGCACCAAATAGTGATTACTTTATAAAATATTATTTTTGGAATATTGAAAATTTAAATTTCATTAATTGTTGTGAGCGCAATGTTTCTTTGGATTTTTACATAATATAAATTTATATTGAAATTGTATTTAATCTGACTAGAAATTTTGAGATAAAAATATTCAGATCCCATCAAAATGTGGGAAATTTTATTGAATTCTATTTTGAACAGTTGGTTGAAATGGGCTGTACTTTTAACAAACTGTAAATGGGTTGTAGTAAATTCCATTAGAATTCAAAAATGGGCTACACATTCTTACAAATCTCAAATGGGCTATAAGTTCTCTGCCACACACTTCTGGCCTTACTAAGTTGACGCGTCCCCTAAAAAACAGAGTTGACACGTATGCAAGGCTTTGTCAACTTATAGTCAACACACGGTTCTAGCAGCAGTGGCCGTTGGATGTCCATCCAACGGATACCGTGCTTCTTCTTCAATCTCGGATATTCTAGCTTCACCCGCCCAAAAAAAGATTCCTCCCCCTGACATCTGGGGCACACCGTTTCGGAAGCTGACCTATGGGCCTACTAAGTTGACGTACCAAGGGCTTTGTCAACTTAGTCAATATAAACGATTCTAGCTGCAGTGACCGTACGATGTCCATCCAACGACCGTCGTGCTTCTTCAACCTTTGGTCTTCTTGCTCCAGCCGCCCAAAGCAGCGTCGGTCGTGCCGCCTGCTCCTGCCTCCCATGGCCGGCTGTGCTACCGCGGAGGCCTCACCGCCCCCTACTACTCCCACCGCTGGCAAGGCCATTCCTCCACTCACCCACACCCCCTGTTATTCTGCGGCAACAACAGCGCAGCCGAACCAGTGAACCCTCGTACTCCTCTCCGCGTGTGCATCCACTGTCGCGTCTTCCCCGGCTCTGCGTCGTCCCCTTCCTAGGCCTCGCCGTCGTCCACCGCCGTGGTGCTCTCGGCGCGGCGTGGTCAACATGGTCAAGGAACGACTTCCATCGGACGTGCATTGTACATGGAGAGGCTGACAGCTGGGTCCATGGCAGCCGCAAGGAAGTGCTTCCTTATTATGCGCAAAATAATTATTCCTCCACCTGACAACGGGGACCCACTGGACGGGCCACCGTATTTCATGAAAAAAATGATTCGCCCCCTGACTGCTGGGACCCATGAGCTACATCTTTGCACGCAGGGAAGTGCGTCCGAAAAAAAATGATTCGCCCCCCTGACTGCTGGGACCCACCAGCTACATCTTCGCACGCAAGGAAGTGCATCCAAAAAAAACGATTCGCCCCCCGACTGC
>NC_041393.1:458335561-458382355 GCF_002162155.2 Triticum dicoccoides
AGTGCGTCCAAAAAAAAAACGATTCGCCCCCCTCACTGCTAGGACCCAGCAGCTACACCTTCGCACGCAAGGAAGTGCGTCCGGGCAAAAAAAACGATTCGCCCCCCTGACTGCTAGGACCCAGCAGCTACACTTTCGCACGTAAGGAAGTGCGTCCGGGCAAACAAAACGATTTGCCCCCCTGACTGCTGGGACCCACCAGCTACATCTTCGCAGGCAAGGAAGTGCCTGACAGTCGGGACCCACCTGGTCGAAGCGTACATAGCGTTGTCATCCTGGTCGTGAACGTGTACGTACATACTGGTTGATGTAGAGGCGCGCACGTGTCATAGTAGAGACGCGCACGTAGCATGTACACATACGTACAGTGGCCAGGGTGCAAGAAAGAAAATACGACCACGTATGTGTACATATGGGCGGGGTCTCGAACGCTTAGTCGCGCATACGTACGGCAAGGGATCGTGTTCATGGAGAGGCAACGGAATGCGTCGTGTTCATGGGGAGGCAACAGAATTCGCCGTGTTCATGGGAAGGCAACGGAATGTGTCGTGTTCATCAGGAGGCAACGGAACGTGTGGGAGCCAACCGGCTTGGACAGAAGAGGCGATGGAAACGAGGCCTGGCGTACCGCAGAATGGAGGAAACGGCCTTGTGTTCGACCGGCCACGTTTGGAACGGGGTCCTGTTGATCGGGAGGGGTGTGGCGTACTGCAAAACGGAGGAAACGGACCTCCTACAGTCGAAACGGGGGTCCTGTTGATCGGGAGGGGTGTGGCGTACTGCAAAACGGAAGAAATGGACCTCCTACGGTCGAAACAGGGGTCCTGTTCATCGGGAGGGGTGTGGCGTACCACAAAACAGAGGAAATGGACCTCCTACGGTCGAAACGGGGGTCCTGTTCATCGGGAGGGGTGTTGCGTACCGCAAAACGGGACTCCACCGGATACTGTTCATCTCCACCGTCGACCTCCTCCAGCCTCCACGGGCTCCTGTTCTTCCAGCCTTCACCGCGCGCTACTCCACTGGCTACTGTTCAACCACCCCTCTACCATCTACTGTTCATCTAGCCCTCCACTCTCTACTGTTCATCCAGCCCTCCACACCACGGGGTCCTGTTCAACCACCCCTCCATGGCCACCCCTCCATCATCTACTGTTCATCTAGCCCTCCACACCATGGGGTCCTGTTCATCCAGAGGCAACGCCACCGCTCACTGTTCATCCAACCCCCCGCAATGCTCATTGTTCATCCAACCGATCGGCTTCAGTTAGCATCAGTAGCGAAGGAGTCGCTCCATCGGGTTCAGTTAACGGCCATCGATCGATCGCTCGGGTTCAGTAACGCGTAGCTTGCAGTGCAATCGCTCGGGTTCAGTTAGATCCCAACACCTCGCTCAGGTTCAGTTAGAGCCAATGTCTCGCTACGTGTACGAGAGAAACGCGCATTGCTCGGCCCCCGGCCTCCCACCGTAACCGGCAACTCCCCGAAATTTTCCTACCCCTCGCTTCTACCATGGTTTTTTCAGTCATGGACGGCCCAAAGAATGTCATGCAGCTGCGTCTCCGGCCCGCCCAGGACGAAAAGCCCATTTCCTGTCATGATTTTTTGTCATAGAATTAGGAGCCCACCACATCTATGATGATACCGGGTTCTGTCACAATTATCGTCATAGAAGTGTCATATGTATGACAGGAAAAAAATTCGTTCGGCCCAAAATGTCATGGATGTGTCTTTTTTTGTAGTGTAGATGGCTTCTCCCTCTTTGATCTTCAATACGATGTTCTCCTTGATTTTCTTGGTGTTCTATCCAATGTAATATTCTTTTGCAGTTTGTTTGTCGAGATCCGATGAATTGTGGATTTATGATCAGATTATCTATGAATATTATTTGAGTCTACTCTGAACTCTTTTATGCATGATTAAATATCTTTGTATTTCTCTTCGAATTATCGATTTGGTTTGGACAACTAGATTGGTTTTTCTTGCAATGGGAGATGTGCTTAGTTTTGGGCTCAATCTTGTGGTGTCCTCACCCAGTGACATAGTAGGGGTGCGAGGCACGTATTGTATTGTTGCCATCAAGGATTAAAAGATGGGGTTTTCATCATATTGCTTGAGTTTATCCTTCTACATCATGTCATCTTTCTTAAGACGTTACTCCGTTCTTATGAACTTAATCCTCTAGATGCATGCTGGGTAGCGGTTGATGTGTGGAGTAATAGTAGTAGATGCGGGAAGGAGTCGGTCTACTTTTCACGGACGTGATGCCTATATTCATGATCATTGCCTTAGATATTGTCATAATTATGCGCTTTTCTATCAATTGCTTGGCAGTAATATTTTTACCCATTGTATGTTTTCTTTCAAGAGAGAATCCTCTAGTGAAACCTATGGCCCCCGGGTCTAATTTCCATCATATATTTTCATATCTACAAACCAAAAAAACCAAAATACCTTGCTGCAATTTATTTATATTTACTTTAGTTTCCTCTTTTATTTATATTTTATACCTTTCTCTTTTAGATATCACTCTTGTTCGTGACCGTGAAGGGATTGGCAACCCCTTTTTCGTATTGTGTGCAAGTGTTTGTTAGTTTGTGCACGTGCATATATTCGAGCCTTGCTTGTGCCTCCTATTGGACTGATACCTTGGTTCTTAACTGAGGGAAATAATTATCTCTACTTTGCTGCATCACCCTTTCCACTTCATGGGAAAAATCAACGCAAGCTCAATAAGTAGCAGTTCCCGAGGAACCAACTCCAGCTGTTGTGCCGCATTGAAGCTGATGACTGGCCCTTTGTGTGGTCCTCGTCGTGGCTATTTAAGCCATGCACTGGAGTTGCACATAGATGCACCACCACCTCCCCGAGCACTGCCCTCTCCCCTCCTTCTCCATGCCCTAGCCCCTCCCTACCCTCTTTGACCCAAACTGCGGCAATGCCGAAGTTGTGGTGCTCCGCGCCAGCAGGAGGAGTAGGCGGAAGATCCTCCTTCGGTGCTTCTTGGCACCGCTACAGACGTTCTTCGGGCCCGTTAGCATCCATGGTGGCCGGCTCCACTGCCAAGGAGGAGATCGTCACCTCCTCCGGTGACGAGGAGGAGCAAGCACTGCCGCAGTAGCCACCCTAACTCCTCAAGGAGGCCACTCTGACGAACAAATATTTCGTCCATCAGATCGAGTTAATGACGGAGCGGTTGCTTCGTGGCATGGGGCCGTTGCCGCCATCGTTGACGTGCGTGAAGGAGGAGCTGACCTCCCCGCCGTGTGAGGGAGTCCTGGATTAAGGGGTCCTCGGACAGCCGGACTATTAACGTGGGCTGGACTGTTGGGCTATGAAGATACAAGATAGAAGACTTCTTCCCGTGTTCGGATGGGACTCTCCTTGGCGTGGAAGGCAAGCTTGGTGATTCAGATATGTAGATTCCTTTCTCTGTAACCGGCCTTGTACAACCCTAGCCCCCTCCGGTGTCTATGTAAACCGGAGGGGTTAGTCCATAGGGAACAATCATAAACACATAGGCTAGACTTCTAGGATTTTAGCTATTACGATCTCGTGGTAGATCAACTATTGTAATACTCGTATTCATCAAGATCAATCAAGCCGGAAGTAGGGTATTACCTCCATAGAGAGGGCCCAAACCTAGGTAAACATCGTGCCCCCCGCCTCTTGTTACCATCAACCTTAGAGGCACAGTTCGGGACCCCCTACCCGAGATCCGCCGGTTTTGATACCGACATTGGTACTTTCATTGAGAGTTTCGCTGCGTCGTTGCCAAAAGGTTTGATGGCTCATTCCATCATCTACAACAATGCAGTCCAGGAGGTGGTTTTTTTTCCCTGGACACATCTTCGTATTCGGCGGCTTCGCACTGCGGGCCAACTCGCTTGGCCACCTAGAGCAGATCGACAGTTACGCCCCTGGCCATCAGGTCAGGTTTGGAAGCTTGAATTACATCTCCGATATCCGCAGAGACTTGATCTTCGATGGATTCGAGCCCATAACATCCGCTCCCTGCCACCACGATGAACATGACCTAAATCTGTCATCAGACCATGCTCAGGAGGTAGCGCCTATAACCGCTCTGGCCCTAGATCCGGAGCAGATTGCTCCATCCGAGGACGGGAGGCTCAACCCCATCGCGGAAGCCGCAGACTTAGCGGCGCTCGAGCCGCACACAGACCCAACCTCGAGCGGGGCATGTGTCATCGGAGCCTCGGATTTGTCTCCGGCCATAGATTCTGAACCGTGTACATCTGCGGCCATCGAATCCGATCGGGCGCCGATCATCGAGTTCAGCTCCGCAGACATCTTCCGGCACTCACCTTTAGGCGATGTGCTAAATTCGTTAAAAGCCCTCTCCTTATCAGGAGAATCTTAGCCGAACTATATCCGGTTTGAATTGGAAGTTGACAACGAAGAATTTCGCTTCCCACCCACCACCCACTTCATAGCCACTGTCGAAGACTTAACCGACACGCTCGATTATGGCTCCGAATACATCGACGACATAAATGACGATGCCGGAGAGAAGCAGGCACAAAAACCACCGCTTATAGGGCGGTGGACGGCTACATCCTCATACGATATATACATGGTGGACACACTTAAAGAGAAGGAGGCCAACGGTGATAAGGATAAGCATGTCGATGAACCTCCCAAGCGTCAGCGTTAGAAGCACCGACCTCAATCCGGCAAAAGGAAAAATAGCAACATCATCACTGACAACGGTGATAATCCGGACCAAGCTGAGGACCCCACAGATGCAATGTTGGAGCAAGACGAGCGAGAGGACGGTGAACATAGTCTGGGGCCGTTGCCCGACCATAGCAATGCCAAAGATAGCAACTATCAACTTGTCCCCGTAGAGGAGGTCAGCCTGGGCGACGATGAATTTGCCGTCCCAGAAGAACCTTTAGAACAAGAACGTCTCCATCAAAGGCTTATCACCACTGCAAGGAGCCTAAAGAAGCGGAAGAAGCGGCTCACAGCTGCATAGGATACGCTCAATGATAGATGGAACAAAGTGCTAGACTCTGAGGAAAAATATGGCTGCAATCGCCAAACAAAGAGCTACCATAAGCGTAAACTGCTGCCCGAATTCGACGACGAGGCTATTGCGCCTATACTGCCGAAGAACAATACTGCCGACAAGCCGGACCAACCACCTTGTGGACGAGACAGAGTGGCTAGCAATGCCGTACACAACCCCGCACCCCCTCCTCGTAAAGGAAGGGAGGCTGCGGCTCAGGACCAGAAACACGATCTACGCAAGGACCTGGACAAAAAGGCTAGTAAAGCCAGATCCATTTATGGATCCAAGGACCATGCCCCCATACGGGACTGTGGCTATCAAGCCAAATGTGCAGGTTAAATTCCAGTTCAGAGCCGATACCGAACATTACAACTGTCGTACCTACGCCACGACACAGCTGAATACATGGGTGCCGTACACCCCCTGTGCTTCACCGATGAGGTGCTGGATCATGAATTTCCATAAGGGTTTAAACCCAAAAACATCGAGGCGTATGATGGAATGATGGATCCTGTTGTCTGGATAGAAGACTTTATTCTTCACATCCACATGGCTCGCAGAGATGATCTCCACGCCATCAAATACTTACTCCTCAAGCTGAAAGGATCAGCTCGGCACTGGCTGAAAAGCCTCCCATAAAATTCCATTGGAAGTTGGGAAGAACTTGAAGATGCTTTTCGGGCCAATTTTCAAGGGACCTATGTCTGGCCCCCGGATGCTGATGATCTATGTCACATAATTCAACAACCCGGGGAATCATCCCGTAAGCTTTGGAATCGGTTTCTCACTAAGAAGAATCAAATCGTCAATTGTTCATATGCCGAAGCCTTAGCAGCTTTCAAGCATAGTGTCCGGGATGAATGGCTAGCTAGACACCTTCACCAAGAAAAGCCAAGGACAATGTCAGCCCTAACTGCGCTCATGACCCGCTTTTGCGCGGGCGAGGACAGCTGGTTAGCCCATAGCAGCACTAGCGAGCCTGGCACATCTGAAGTCAGGCATGGCAATGGAAAGCCACAGCATAACAAAAACAAACGTCGAAACAATGTCGGAAGCCCAGATGATACAACAGTAAACACCGGATTCAGTGGCTCTAGACCCAGTCAGCGGAAGAAACCATTTAAAAGCAACAAAGATGGTCCATCAAGCCTAGACAAAATATTAGACAGGAACTGCCAGATCCATGGCACCCCCACTAAACCCGCGAACCATACCAACCGCAGTTGTTGGGCCTTCAAGCATGCCGACAAGCTCACCGCCGAACATAAGGGGACGGGACCCCAAAGCGAATACGAGGATGAATCTCGCCAGCCGAACACCAGGGGACAGAAAAATTTCCACCAGAGATCAAAAAAGTGAACATGATCTATGTCACTCATATCCCAAAGAGGGAGCGCAAATGCACACTTCGAGACGTCTATGTCGTCGAGCCTGTTGCCCCCAAATTCAACTCATGGGCGGCTTGTCCGATCACCTTTGATCGCAGGGATCATCCAACTAGTATCCATCATGGGGGTTCGGCTTCCCTAGTGCTCGACCCAATAATCGATGGATACCATCTCACTCGAGTCCTCATGGACGGCGGCAATAGTCTAAATCTAATATATCATGACACTGTCCGCAAGATGGGGATAGACCCGTCAAGAATCAAGCCAAGCAGCACGACCTTTAAAGGAGTTATACCGGGCATAGAAGCCCGCTGCACGGGCTCTTTAACATTGGAAGTCATATTCGGCTCTCTCGATAACTTTCAAAGCAAAGAGTTAATCTTCGACGTAGCTCCGTTCCGAAGTGGATATCATGCACTACTCAGAAGAACGGCCTTTGCCCACTTTAATGCAGGCCTGCATTATGCCTATTTAAAGCTCAAAATGCCTGGACCATGTGGCGTCATTACGGTCAGTGGAAATATGGAGCGCTCTCTCCGTACGGAGAAGGACACGGCGGCCTTGGCAGCCGAAGTCCAAAATGGCATATTCAAGCCAAACAGATCATCGGTCATTAGGACCGCGGACACAGCTAAACGTGTCCCGAGTACGCCTTAGTGCGGTAGATCAGACAAACCTGAGCTTGATTAGCAATTACGCCCCCATCGATTGTCCCATAAGGCGATAGCATATGTGCTTCGTATACACAAGTACACCCTTAAAATCCCTTGGACAGCGCTGGGGGCATACTGCACACGAATAGTCCATAGTTCGGCTCGACCCTATTAGGATACTACGGTTATCTTTCAAGGTTCATTAAACGAACCAGTCTTATTTACGGCCACACTGTATTTTCTTTTCCAGGGTTTTTCTTTTTTTTACAGATGGCCATCACACTACCCCCTTCAAGGACACATCACAAAGGAGAAAACGGCGCAGACGTGCAGTAGGGCCCCGCACTAAGGTTTCTTTTTAGATTAAGACCCTGCGTAAACCTTTTTATCTCTTTTTGTTTTATACTTTTCTGGCATGTACAACGTCCTAGGAAGTTATCGGCACTATCTGTAAACACACGGCTCGCCGTACTAGAAGGGGATATTGTAGAAGCAGATTGGTCCATATTATGTTTGGAGATTTATTCTCTCACCACCTGCATTCTCTCCTCATGTCAGATTGCCACACGTGCCTTGACACCAGGGTCAATTACCAGGGGTTGTATTCGGCTCAGTATACTTTGAAAAGTCTGAACACCTTCATGGAGTGTTCGGCGTCGCGAGTTTGGCCTTATATACATCAGCTCCGAATCATGTCTTTGGTCAATAGTTGGGTCGCCCGGCTCCTGTGCTTACTACCTTACGTTTCGCTCTATCTGCTAAGGTAGTAAAGGGAGAACTACTGTGATTGTGTCCTGGTTCATCCGGATGAGCACCTCAGTAGAGAAAGCGAAAAACGGACAGTCATGATGCGGCGAGAGCTGGTTAACCACTCGATGACTCATTGGAATCTTCGCGATTCCCTCCGTATTAAATGAAGGACCGTTCTTCTGGTCAAGTATGTAAATGCACCATATTCGGATAACCGCGTACATACCAGGGGCTATATCGTAGACCCACCGTCAAACTCCTATGGCTAAGTGAAAGTGTTAAAGCCATATAGTCTGATTGCCTGGTTCGCCGCACTGACACCTCCTTAACGGACCAAGACGTTGGGTCAGTGTGATCAAGTGCTTTTACGAACACCCCCGCATCATATGCGAGGGAGCTGAAGCCGACGACTGGTAAACTTTCAGATTATATATATAAAAAAACGGCCGCACAGGAGGCACCAAAACTTTTTGGGCAAAAGTATAAAAACATAACCTTAAATATATCATAATATTGTTGTTACAATCTTGGTACACTTCACTCGAACATAATATCTTTCGAGCACTGACCCTCTATCAAGTGGGCACCCTCCAGTACGACCTCAAAGTAATGCTCTGGCGTGTGATGGTCCTCGCCTTCAGGTGGACTTTGCGCTGCAATATCGGTGGCCTTCATCTTCGCCCAATACGTCTTAACGCGGGCAAGGGCCATCCATGCACCTTCTATGCACGTTGACCGCTTAACAGTGTCGATACGCGGCACCGCCTCAACAAGTTGCCGCACCAAACCGAAATAACTATTCGGAATTGGCTCAGTCCGCCACAGCCGAACTATGACGTCCTTCATGGCAGATCCAGATATCTTGTGGAGCTCGGCCCACTAGGCCTTCTGTTCGTTCAACAGCGGAAGCTTTGGCATGTTGAATTGTGACCAGAATAGCTTTTCTGTCGCATATCCTTCTTGCGCGTGGAAAAACTGAGTCGCATCGGCGACACTCTTTGGCAAGTCCCAAAATGCATCTGGAGAACCCCACATTTGATTAAGCGGGGCATACTTCGGATCACTGAACTTAGTTTGTAATAAGAAGGGCTTACCAGCCACGATCTCCCCAGCTTGTCGAATCTCTTCCCGAGCTGCTCTAGACTCGGATCGTGCTTCCCTCGCCTCTTGTAAGGCCTTGTCAAGATCGGCCGCTTTGGCTTTGTTATTTTTCTCAAGAAATTGGCAGCGGCTAGCGACATCTTTTAACTCAAGCGCCATAACAGATATTCTCTCCTCACACTGGCGCCTAGCAGCCTGTTTGGCCTTTAATTCGTCAGCTGCCTTTTCGGCAGCCGCACTGCTCATCTTGGACTACTCCTTGGCCTGAGCAAGTTCAGCCCGAAGGATCTCAACTGCGGCGGGACTATCTGCAGTTATGCATATTTCAGTATGCAATTATCAGCGTCATGCTCATATTCTTGCACTTGCATATACTGAGTGCCTCAAAGACATACCTTGCGCCTCGTCGAGCTGCCTGTTCATAAGCGTGATGTCATCATCTGCCACATCAACTTTCTGCTTCAAATGTTCAATCTCCGTAGCTTGGGCAGTCGCCACAGATGTAACAACATGTGTTTCAATTAGTCAGATCATTTCATGGGCATATATTTATTGATCCTCTGATCGCCTCCCTTCGGACGCCACCTAGAGTCTCAGGGGTTACTATCTATACATAGGCGCATTTTGTGTTTATACCACAATTAAACATATTACATTACGTACCTTGAAGCCTCTCAGCAGGCTCGTAAGGGCTTCATTCAATCCGCTCTTCACAGACAAAACCCTCTCAACCACCGTACCCATCAAGGTACGATGTTCCTCTGAGACCGACGCATGTCGCAATGTGTCCAACAATGTATCTGGCACCTCCGGATTCGGGGCAGGTTGCGCCGTCCCATGGAAATTAGATAGTCCGGGGCCTTTATTGTTGGTCCCTATGGGGGCCGCACACCCCAGACTCGGACGGCCGAAGTGTTGCCTTCGAGCCCGGTCTTCACTGTCCCTCGCACCACTTTTTGATCGGGAGAGATCCTCCGGGACGACACCTCGGCATCTTGTGCCTTATCAGGCAGGGAGATTTGGGGGGGCGTCTCTTTCTCCATCAAGGCTGCATGCCGGGCTACAAACATATATTTTCAATGTTACCTCTACAACCAAGAAAGAATGGGACATGTTTAAAACACCCTTGTTTACTTACGATTCGGCTAAAGGCCTATCTTTACGGAGGGACTGCGTGTCAACGTCACCTCCCGAACCAGAACCCCCTGACAGGGATATCTTCCCTCGCTTAGAAGCCTTTATCTCTAAGTCTGCAGAGCCGGTCCTCTTCTTCCCATGGGGAGAGGGGATGTCAGCTTCTCTTTCCCGTTAATCTTCAGAAGAGGGGATCCCAATCTTCGCCGACACTAGTTATGGCGCCATAGCTAGCATCCTTGTTAACACCGGATCGGCTGAGTCTTCGGGAAGAGGGGCCGAAAACCTAATTCTCTCCGCCTTGTTCGTCCAGCCCTGGCCAAGTATGGTTTTCTCAATATGGCGTTATGAGGAATTTAATTAAGCTGTGTTCGGAGGTCAAATGCTTACCGGGGTATCCGTATGGTTGTAGTCAAGGCCGATGTCCTCTATCGTATTCGGCCACTGTTTCCGTGTCCCAAAGAATAATTTCCACATTCCTCTGAGCATCGTGCCCGGGAGGTGCTGAAGGGTTCGTGGTTTTTCCGGATTGCACTCCCACATACGGAGAGGCCGTCACTGGCACGGCAGGACCCGACGGACTAGCATTACTTGGATTATGTTGATGAGACCGGTGTCCTTTTCAATAAGGCTCTGAATGCGCCTTTGCAGCGTCTTCAATTCATCAAGGGATCCCCAGTCCAGCCCCTTGTTAATCCATGAGGCAAGATGTAATGGAGGGTCAGATCAGCAAGCAGGCGTACCTGCCCACTTGTTGCCATGAGGTTTAGTGATGTAAAACCACTCCTGTTGCCACAGGTCGTAAGTTTCTGTAAAGGTGCCCTTTGGCCAAGTGGTATTGGCAAGTTTGCTCACCGCAGCGCCGCCGCACTCCGCCTGTTTCCCGTCGACCACCTTTGGCTTCACATTAAAGGTCTTGAGCCACAACCCGAAGTGTGGGGGGATTCAGAAGAAGGCCTCACACGTGATGATGAACGCCGAGATGTGAAGAAAGGAGTCTGGAGCTAGATCGTCGAAATCTAGCCCATAATAAAACATGAGCCCTCAAACGAAGGGATGAAGAGCAAAACCTAGCCCTCGGAGGAAGTGGGAGATGAATACAACCCTCTCAACGGATCTGGGGGTAGGAATAACATGCCCTTGAGGAGGAAGCCTGTGGAGGATTTCCGCGGTCCGGACATGATTGGGAGGCGAGAAGCGATTAGCTTGAACCTTGGGTGCTAAAACTCGGGGAGGGAAAGGTTGAGGAAAGGCTTGGCATAGATGAAAAAGGACGAATCTTTGCCCCTTTATAAAGGCGATGAATATCAAACGCCCCTCCTAGGCCTTAAAACATGCCTATTCCAAAGGAATCATGCCAATAGAACGGTTGGGTTATCCACGCCCATGTTGATGAGGATCCCGCAATAAGGGGACACGATCTCTGCTTTGACAAGACGTGCCAATGAAATCGCACCTGGAAATATGGAGTGGTAGGCTAAAAACGGTTCGAATAACAGCCGAGCGGTGACGTGATGTCACGCTACAAAAAGTTGTCAACGGATTGGACTCGTGAAATATTATACTCTCTACGGCTATGTGTGGTATTTGTTTTGCAGAGCCGGACACGTTTTTCCGTGTCCAAAGACTATTGTGGAGTGTTCGGAGAAGGAACCCGCCTTGCAATGTCGAAGACAATCTGCGCGCCGGACACCTCGTCATTGAAGCCCGGTTCAGGGGCTACTGAGGAAGTCCTGGATTAAGGGGTCCTCGGACAGCCGGACTATTAACATGGGCCAGACTGTTGGGCTATGAAGATACAAGATAGAAGACTTCTTCTCGTGTCCGGATGGGACTCTCCTTGGCGTGGAAGGCAGGCTTGGCGATTCGGATATGTAGATTCCTTTCTCTGTAACCGACCTTGTACAACCCTAGCCCCCTCTGGTGTCTATATAAACCGGAGGTGTTGGGGATATAACTACTGAGAGTAAACCGCCCAGGAGGGGCCGGTTCATGATCATCTATATTGAAGCCCATGAAGACAAAGAATATGGCGCTTTACCGATAAAGCTTAGAGGCCTAGAGCCCAAAGGCGGATTAGGGACCATACTTGTAAACCGCCATAGTTTTATAACTTGTGTTGTAAGTTAGGGAAAGGGAGAGACCGAGCCGGACACTTGTATGAGCTGGCCTCGGGACTCTGTAGACCGGCCGGGCGTCAACCTGTGTATATATAGGGACGACCCGGCGGCGGTTCAGGGACAAGAAACAACAACTCAAGACTCAGGCAAAGCGTATTTGCTCCCTGGTCATCGAAACCCAAGCAATCCCATCACAACTAGACGTAGGCTTTTACCTTCATCGTAAGGGGCCGAACTAGTATAAAACTCTCGTGTCCCTTGTCAGGTTTAACCCCTTCAAGCTAATCTCATTGTGATGGCTCCATGACTAAGTCCTTCCGTTACGACATCTGACGTGATAATTCCACGATAGGAGGGGTTAGTCCATAGGGAACAATCATAAACACATAGGCTAGACTTCTAGGGTTTTAGCCATTACGATCTCGTGCTAGATCAACTCTTGTAATACTCGTATTCATCAATATCAATCAAGCAAGAAATAGGGTATTACCTCCATAGAGAGGGCCCGAACCTGGGTAAACATCGTGTACCCCGCCTCCTGTTACCATCAGCCTTACACGCATAGTTCGGGACCCCCTACCCGAGATCCGTCGGTTTTGACACCGACATCATGCCACCGCGTCAAGAACGAGAAGGCATCCACGCTCCTGCGGTGAAGGAGGAGTCATCCTCGCCCCCTCACAACAGCGGTGTGCAGATTGCATGCAACATCAAGGAGGAGCCGGCCTCGCAACCGGACCACCATGGCATCTAGATCGGACGCGGCATCAAGGACGAGCATGCGTCCCTGCCACGCAGCCACTACAGCCGCATCGACGCACCATTGTGGCCGCCACCGCCTTGTCGTCAAGGAGGAGCTGCCGCCCATGATCAAGAAGGCGGGGGGCGCCTCCTCCACTACCTCAGCGGTCCCTTGGGCTTGAGGGCCGTCGTCTCTGAGGCGGAGCGCACGGCTTGGCAGCAGGAGCGGTACGAATGGCACAATGTCAGTCGCTGCTCATGCGTTCGCCAAGAGCGACGTGGCACCAGACTGGGTCCGCAACGACCCAGACCTTGCCACCGTGTGGGCACTTGACCTCTTCGTGACCACCACGGAGACGGCCGCAGGCGTCATTGCCACCTTGACGGCGAGCTCGCCAAGATTAGCGAGGAGTGGTCGCTTAGCAAGTGCTCCGCCAACGCCGGTCGGGGCAAGGCCACCGCTAGGGCTCCGAAGGTCACGTCAGCAATGGTTGCGGTGGCACTCTGCACGGTGCAGCAGGAGGCGAAGCGGCTCCTCCACGAGCGGCAGGCAACCGCTGGACAAGTTTGTCGTGGCCCTCCGACATTGTATCACCGTTGGGGGGACGACAAAGATGAGAACGATGGCACCGATGGAGATGGTGGTGCGGAAGAGCAGGGCAGCCATGTGTACGAGGTGGTCATCCTGTATAGGGTTTAGGTTTTTTTCTAGTTTTTTAGTTAAATGGACAAAATATAGACCTTTTTATGTAAATTATACCTGAACTTTAATGAAATTTGTCTGGTTTGATCGAATTTCGCCCGCTTGGTTTGAATTGTTGGCCGGATGTATGCGGCTACGGTTGGATGGCTGCCTCCTACATCCGTGTCTATGGACTGGTCCCCCTGTCCGTGGACGTGCGGAGGATTTTTGCGGGTTGCCATTGGAGATGCCCTTATTGATTCTGCTGAAGATAGGATATTTTGCGTTACAATTATTCATTGAGAATGTGTGATGCTTTATTATGATAGTTGGGAACAGAACAACAATTCAAATTATAGTTTAAAAACTCTAGTTCAAACACTAAATGCGAAGAGAGCATACGATAAACTTTTAGAGAAAACTATAGTGTAGCAATTAAAAATATACTCCCTCTGCCCCGTAATATAAGTGCATTTTTGACCCTACACTAGTGCAAAATGCTCTTGTATTATAAGACGGAGGTAGTAGGAGTTTAAGTAAGTTTTTTTTCTGCAAAAACAGAGACTCGAATGCGAAAACAATTTTGCTCACGGCAGTCGTCAATGGATGCAGGCAGGGTGGCACCACCGTAGGGGCTGGTCTGGGTGTCCGCCCCAGGTAACCGTAATAAGGCCAAATCCAATGCACGACCCCAAACGGACGTCCGTTTCGTCCACTTGGGGGTGGCAATAGGGCCGTGTCCGCCCGGATTTCTGGATGAGGTGGCCGTGCGCCCAATGCACGGTCACATCTCGTCTGCATACATTTTTTTGTAACACATATCTATTTTCATCATGAGCACATCACCAAATCTTGACTAGAATAGCAAGACCAAAGAAAGCCAAAACTACAAGAAGACATTTTAGAAGATATCCAACTTCCATGTACTGCTCCCGATAGTTGGATTAGTGCCTTCTCGATGCATTCATTGTTGATCTGCGGAGTCTCAATCTTGTGTGCTTCTTTCTTCTTCGAATCAAAAGAAGTAGATATTGCTTCTTCGCACTAGTCTCATCTCTGAACATCTATTAATTTGCGCTCTATCAATAGATCGATGTATTCTTATTCTCAATACCAAAAGTTGCATCCATCCTACACAATACATATATGAGTGTAAGCAAAACGAGCTGAATCTGAAAGCACAACCGAAGCTAAACTAGCACATACCCCATCGTTTGTGCACTTGATGAACACCCATCCGGGATGTTCCGATGTTGTAGACACGTGGCGCAAGACCTTCCGTGGATAGTCGTCGCACTTTATGAGCAGCAACGGTGCGCCCACGAGCCTTTGGGCCAGCACCGAGCCCGGACGACGGTCGTTCGTGTATTTGCCGGCGAACTGGCAAGGGGTTTGATCCGAATGGCTAGAGGCGGAGTCAGTACCTGTATGAGGCCTGGGGGCCTTACCGGGGCTTTACGGTCCGGTACCCGGCCAATCCATGGTAGGGCATGGCCTCTGGCAGCCGGGGTGAGCTCAAATCAGGGTAGATCCGCTCCATATCCGGCCGCCGAATGCGCTGAAAGCAGGCGACCGGGGTTGGGCATCTCTGGTCATCGAGAAACAAGGGCTGCAAAAGGGGAGGGGCCTAGGCTTCACAGACATGTTGGACAGCACACAACCGAGAAAAATGGCGGCGGTGGCGGCAGCTAGGGCGAGGTGGGGGTGCCGCTGGAGAGGGGGAATAGAAAAAGGGACGCATGTGTCCCTGACGGGCGGGCCAGGGGAGGACATGGGCACGTGTCACGCGCCGTCTGCGCGTGTCCGTTCTGACGCAAACACGACCCAACTTTGGGCCGGGAATGGGTTGAAAGCAAATGAAAATGGACGGCGGTCAGTTTGTTCCCACGTATTGGGCATCCTATTATGTCTGTTGTCCCTTAAACGAACATGGACGGGCCATTTGGGTTCCAGCGTTGGAGTTGGCCTAAGAGCATCTCTAGCAGACTCCGTATAAAGCCGTGACCCGCAAAATAACTGGCAAAATATGGGTCAGTGTGGAAAATGTTGCACGATCAGACCCCGCAAACGCGTCCGACCCGTAAATTGTTTTGCGGGGCGCGGCAAAAGTTTGCCCTCAACCTTTAGATTCATGGTGTGGGAGACCAACCCGAGCTCGCCCCCTATCCGCAACGAGATTTGGCGCGAGGGAAATTTCCGCGCGGCCGTTCTCGCTCCCCCCCCCCCATCAGCTGTCATTGCCCCGCCACCGCCCGCTCTGGTTCATTTTCCCTGGCCTTTATTTGCCGCCATGGAAGCCTCCCAGCCATCCCCCGTCACCGTGGTCGTGCATCCGGCTAGCCCCACCGAGAAGGCACGCGCGCCAGGCGCCGTCGCTGCTGCGCGATCTGCCCAGCCGCCAACGGAGAAGGTGGGCAAGGTTTCGGGCGTGAAGCGCAAGAAGGTTCCTACAAAAAGGCCAGCGCCTTCATCCACTCCCTTCGCCCCGACAAGAGGTTCCCCGGTGATGCCGTTCAACGGCGCTGCTTCCACCGCAGACGAGGTGTTCGATGAAATGGCCGGAAGGTATGCATCTTCGATCCCTTCTACTTTCACTTTTCGCCATTGTGATAGCTCGTGACTTGTTGTCACTCACTATAGCGGTGGTCTGAACAATGCCACTGCCGAGTTTTTCAACTTGTTGGACACCTACACCGTCGACATCGATCAAGCCCCCTCCGCTGATTTCGATTACAATGAAATGGACGGCGGCGTGGATGATCACGGTGGTAGATGAAGTGGAGGAGGTAGATGAGGGGGTATATGATCAAGCGCAAGCAAAAAAAAGTGCGAGATCGAAGAACTACACAATGTTGGAAGACCAAATTTTGATCAAGGCTTGGAGTGTGGTGTCTCTTGATGCTTGCGCCGGTACATCTCAAACGGCCAAGGGGTATTGGCAAAGAATCAAAGATCAATACTTCCGCATGATGGGGAAGCATCCCAATAGGACTCCACGCACCTTTCGGTCACTCCAAGGTCGTTGGGACATGATCAAGCCGATTTGTAGCCTTGGGCTGCTTGCTTGGAACAAGTTCACAATGCACCTCCAAGTGGAACCGTGCAAGCCGACTATGTGAGTTTGTTTTCACGTCTCAAGTTGTGCAAATCATTTGTACAATTTGAAGTGATTGCATCATTTGACTTTGTTTTAATTGTGTAGGAAAAAATTGCCCAACAAATACACAAAGACATGGAAGCTTCCGAAGGCAATTTTTTAAAACTAGAGCATTGTCGGGACTTGCTCAAAGAGTGTGACAAGTGGAAGTTTACTGCCAAAGAATCCCCACCAAAAGACGTTCACTTGCGAACATGGATGAAGATGAAGATGATGATGACCCAAGAAATTTGAACAATCCTGATGGTGACAAGATGACAAAGGAGAAGATCAAGAGGGAACACGAAGCATCGAGCTTGCGGGACAAGATAAATGCCATGGTGCAATCAAATGAGTTGATGTTAGCGAAGACATTAGAGATAAAGAAAGAGTTCACGGAGAAGAAGGCATAGGAGAACCAAGAGAAGTGGCAATTGCTCAAGGACGAGGGGTTGCGCAAGGCAGCCATTGAGGAGAGAAGAGCACGTGCCACTAAGAACAAAGCCATGTCCAACCTTCTTGCCGAAGAGAATATGATCATGACATTGAACCGCGATGACATGGACGACATCCCCAAAGAATGGCATGATATGGCAAGGAGAGACATCTCTAAGAGGAGGATGCTAGCGTCGGCCGGTGCGTGCTTCAGTGTCGGTGATGTTTTCTCATCGGAATTTGGAACCAGTATTGCTGATGCATTCAGTGTGCCGACGATGCTTTCGGTGCCGGAGTTGGAACAAGTGCCGGCGATGGATTCGGGGGCGGCGATGACATCGATGGAGGTAGTGCGGAGTGAAGATCACGACGACGACTGAAAAGCGACCAAGATGATGATGGACCTGGTCGTCGCTTTTGCGTTTGTCATACAAAACTATGCTTTTATTTTCGCGTGAACTATGTTTTATTGTTTGAATTTGAATTTAATTGTCGAAATCGCTATCTAATTCGCTTATCGGGGGTTTTCGGTTTGCGGGTTGACGCGGACTGCGGCCGAGCAAACCCCGCGTAGCCGACCCGTAAAAGAGCATATGCATTTTACCAATCGACATTATACGGAGTGTGCCAGAGATATTTTCATGTACGCCCCAAATACATTTGTCCGTTCCAGTAGTCCCGCGACGGGCAAGACAACCAGACGCGGCGTCATGGGGCACCGTCCGAGTAGTCCCCCAGCGGATCGCGATGACGAGGCGGACCAGCAGAGGAACGTGGCGACTTGCGTTGAGCCACATCGAGCAGCACTGGCTAGCTTGGGTCGTCCACTTCGCCGTTGTTCTTTAAAGAGGTCAGGCACAAAGGCTTGTAAAATCAATTTGACTGACTGCTGGTTAGTCAGTGCGTCCTGCTTCTCTCTTCTGTCGTAGCTTTGTAAAGCCAAACCTTAACCGATTCTCTAAAATTAAAGAGGATCCGGCCGAGAAAAGTTAAAGGAGGAAAATTTTACTCTATAGGTGACCGCATCTAGTCGATCCTCTAAACTCTAGTGAAATAAAAAATGTATAGAATTTGTGTTCTAACCACATGAACTTTAAGCATGGGTACGTGTTGTGAGAGATAGGCATGTCTGACTCCCTCTCGGACCGCGTCTCCTCTTGCGTCGTCCCCGCGGGCGACCGAGAGGGGCAACCCTACCCATCGACTCCTCCCTCCCCTCCAACCCTTCCCCTCCCCCGCCGCCGCCGCAGGGCTAAGCCTGGTGGCGTCGACGACGGTGGGCTCCTCTCCCTCTTTATTCCAGCGCTGGGCCGGCGCGGGTAGGTCAGCTGGAAGGGGACGTCGTGCTCCCACGGGTCCGGCGACACGGTGGCAAGAGCGGGCGTCGACGTCGAGCGCGATGGCTGGCCGCACGGCGGTTGCGGGGTCCTGGGCCGCGGATCTGGTGCAGGCGAAGCTCGCGGATGGATGGTGGTGCCCCGACGTGCGTGCGGGGGTGGCGCGTGGTGGCAGGGCTGGGCGTGGTGGGTGACGTCGGGCTGCGGGTGGTTGCTTGTGGTGGTGGCGGCGGCGGGTCACGCCCCGGCGTGCTCGTGCTGGAGGCTCCGGCGCTCCGATGTCTTGGCTTCTTCGGGTGACGCGAGGCGTCCTCCTCCCTGGTGTGCTGCTGGGGGCTTCGAGCCAGGCCATGGTCGACGGCGGCTATAGTGGCATGGCGAGGATTCGGCGGCAGTTGGTGTGGTGGATCTAGGGTTAGATGGTGGAGGGCCTCGAGGGCGGGGCCAGATCCGATCCGTGGAGGCCCACCGCTCCGGCGGCCCATTTGTTTGGGCTGGCCCGTCGATGATGCTGGCTGACCCGGTGATCCGCGCCCCCACCAAGGTGGAGCTCCTTGCGTGTGGATCGGCATCAGGGATGCCCAGTCCTGACCGACGGCGATTCCGCTATAACGTTGTCCGTGTCCGGCTGCCTGTCCTAGGTTGTCATGTTGCTCTTTGGTGGTGGTGGGTTCGCTTTGGATGCTGGGGCGGTGGCCCTAGATGGTGAGGCTACACGGGTGGCTCGGCGGTAGGCAGCATGGCAGCTGGTGGCGCTTTCTCTTGGCTATGCGGGTAGCAAGGCACTACTAGGGAAAAGCCTAGCACTAGCGCGGGTCCAAGGCTATCAATAGCGCGGGGCACCACGCTACTGATACAGCGGTACGGCTAACGTTTAGCAGTAGCACATGTTGATCCGTGCTACTGCTATACCTACTTAGCAGTTGCGCTTTCCATACCAGCGCTACTGCTAAGTGGTTTAGCAGTAGCGATTTCCTGTCCAGCGCTAAAGAGCGCTACTACTATATTTTCACATATCTTTTTTTTTGCTACGTATTTGTGATGTTTTTGTACAGGTTTTGTACATTATTCTAATCATATCATAAACATGCAATATGCTAATCATATCATACACATAATAGTCTCATCATATCATCCAACACAAATCATGTCATCGCATCATAATCACGATATAGCGATAAAAGTTAACTGACATGTCTCATCATACATAATGTAGTACTTCTTGAGGTGTCGGTTCAGATCCCTCTCTCGCACTAGCGTGAACCTAAACTAACTATTTTCCGCTTTGGCTCTGCTACCGAACCCTCTCTGGCTGTCACTCGGAAACCGGTACCCCTGGGCCTGACACTCAGGCCACTCGTCGTATACTCCTGGCATAGCACTTCTTCCCCATCGATGATCTATGTACCGGCGTCGTCACATGAGTCGATAATATGCAACATATATAGTTGAGCAACAGAAAGAGACAGAGTTAGCAAAAATAGAAGCAACATATCATAAGCATAAATAACAAAGTTCATCGTACCCAAAATGCCCTAACTAGAGTGATCTTCGCTAGTTGAGGAGGACGGTTTAATTACATCGCAAAGTTTCGTCGTGCATAACTCAAAGTTTCGTCATAAAGAAAGTGTGGACTAAACAGACACATTGTCATATATCGTCAATCACTCCAACATGTCGTGCCATCCATCCAAATCAGGGAATAGTCCCCGAGCAAAGTGAAAGGCTTCAGGTCGAGATGCTGAGCGGCTATGCGTGTTTGGACGTCTTCCCGCGACATTTGCCCTTCTTCATAGAACAACCCTGTTTTTTCAAGGACCTCCTTCATGATGATTTGAGCAAGTTCACGCTGGATGTGATAGAGCTCAGCTCGGAGTCGATGATCTGGGACATCTCCTAGTTTCTTTGCCCATTGCAGAATATTGGAATCGCCAGATCTAGGTGACATGTAAAGGTTCTGGTGATCTCGTCTGTACTCCAGCATGTGGTGGAGGACATAGAATCCATCACTGAGAGTACCACTTGGTTGCTGGATTCAGCAGAAGTTGGTCTTATGGCCGAAGGTGGGCGCGCGGTTCCTTGTCTTCTTGAGTGTTATCTCTCCACCCCGTAGGCCATAACTTAACATAGCACTATCGACAACAGACTTGATGTGGGTGTAATCCTTTTTCTTCATGTTCTTCGAAGAGTCCAACTAAAGATCATGGGAGAATCGGGGGTAAAGGATGATGAGGACGGCGCGCCCATTGCTGTGCAAAATAAGTACACCTCAAGTTAGCCTTCGCGCATGCAAATGAATGATTGAAATCAAAGGAAGGATATCCACGGATGACTTACATGGGATGATAAAGCACGAGAATTGTCTCCTTGTCCTTATTGTCCACCATGAAATCGGCGATGGAGTTACTCGCGTATTCACGGTGCTTTGGGCAGACTGCCAAGAAGCCCTCATGCATGAAGTACGGGTCAGCGACACATAATTTAAGGTATCTACTCAATCCTGATGATGTAGTTCATGTACAAGGCAAAAATGTGGACAAACATAAAATCCACCTTTTTCAAGTGAAACATGTCGAAAATGTAATCGAACCGAAGGAAGAACTTTTCCACGGGGAATGTGTTGATGTACCACCTTTGCTGTGGCACGTTAACCACGTAGAGCAGATATCCTAGATTTTTCGAGGCGATCAGGTGATATGTCTCCAACGTATATATATTTTCTGATTGTTCCATGTTGTTATATTATCATTCTTGGATGTTTTACAATCATTTTATAGTCATTTTTGGTACTAACTGTTGGAGTTATGCCCTAGAGCCAATTATGCATGATGATATTTCCTATGTGTTTATGAATAAAGATAGTCCTTGGACATTATCAATGATGTGTATCAGCAAGTACGTGACTTGTTTGTGGAACTATGCATTCTATGATGACTGCCCTAAAAGGTCCCTGGTCAAAAGGGCTGTGTGGACGCGCAGCCGACTAGACTAGCATCTGACATGGTCGATGGCTTGGTCTCACTAGCCATGGAGCATTGGATGCTAATGGATAATATGGACTCAGCAGGATCTGCTGGGATTCGACGTAGTCGAATCAGAGTCGAGATAAGGTCCAAGTCCGACAGATCCAACTATGAGACGCAGCGATATGTCATCTGTGAGTCTCTAGTACAACATACCTTCTATGTCCTAAGACCTGAACTGGCGCATGTACTTGGGATGGTGACAGACCTGCTTTGGGCCGACCAAATGCTACTCCGTGACTGGGTAGTTACAAAGGTAGGTTTTAGGCTTGTCCAGATCCATGCTGCGAGACATGGTCGAGCAAGATGGGATTTGCCCCTTTGATCAGGAGAGATATACTCTAGGCCCCTCGTGTGATCCGACCGGGATAATCATGCCCATGCGACAAGGATTATGAGATAATCCGGTTTATGGTCGAGATCACTAGAATGAGAAAGAGGTCGGGCTAGCACAAGGATGACAGACTCGCCTTGAGCCCGAAAACATATGTCGTGTGGCAAAAGGAATGGAAGTGTGATGTACAGGTTCGCCAACCGTCTTCATTGTCTACTTGGTGGCCGGCACGCCTTGTTAGAGGCCGCTACCAGCCTAGCAGGTTGGAGGTGATCCGACTTACGGCCAAGCCGACTTGAACGTAAGGGGTCGCGCGCTTAAGGGAAGGAACCTATGAGGCACGGTCCGACTCCACGAGTCAGAAGTGATCCTACTCGGATTTGGATCCAGGTTGAACAGACTTTGGGCTTTAGGATCCGTGTGAGGCCCAAGTGTTGAGACCGCTAAGGATGCCTATATAAAATGGGGGTGCGGCACACTCATTTGGTTGATCACTTCGGTGCTGTCACTAGGGTTCGCATGTGTTGCGGATAGCCATCTCCACTCGCCGCCGGTTGTGTGATCTGACCTAGCAGTCCTCCGCACGACGTTCCTCCTGCACGTGTGGATACCGTTAGAGGCGGTGCACTTGCGCCGCTCCGGCGAACCAGTTCGCGGGATCCGATCGGCTACGTGGGAGACCAGCAAGGAGGAGACGACTCCGGGAACGCGAGGCGACTCCGGGAATGCGTTGCCTCAACTTTACTTCTGCTGCACGGCACTGCACGTCTAGTGGTAACGACTTGTGATCCATCTCCCTTAGCATGTTCCTGGATGTTCTGCGCGTAGGAAATTTTTAATTTTTTAGTCGCCGCGCCCTACCACAGAACCCAACACTAACCTATTGACATAGTGCGCAGTGCCAGTTGTTGTTTTCTGCATTTTTTTACATCGCAGGAAATCGATACCAAACGGAGTCCAAACGCAGCGAAAATTCTTGAGGATTTTTTTGGGCCAGAAGACATCCAGTGGGCCAAAGAAGCACCTAGGGGTGCCTCGAGGGGAGCAGCACCCACCAGGGCGTGCCAGGAGGCCCACATGCGCCCTGGTAGGTTGTGCCCACCTCGGGTGCCTCCTGAACCGCCTCTTTGCTCTATAAATACCCCAATATTCCAGAAACCCTAGGGAAGTCGACAAAAATAAATTCCAGCTGCCGCAGAGTCCAGAACCACTAGATCAAATCTAGACACCATCACGGAGGGGTTCACCACTTCCATTGGTGCCTCTCCGATGATGCGTGAGTAGTTCTTTGTAGACCTACGGGTCCGTAGTTAGTAGCTAGATGGCTTCCTCACTCTCTCTCTCTCTCGATTATCAATACAATGGTCTCTTGGAGATCCATATGATGTAAGCCTTTTTGCGGTGTGTTTGTTGGGATCCGATAAACTTTGAGTTTATGATCAGATCTATGTTTTTATCCATGAAAGTTATTTGAGTCTTCTTTGATCTCTTATATGCATGATTGCTTATAGCCTCGTATTTCTTCTCCGATATTTGGGTTTTATTTGGCCAACTTTATCTATTTATCTTGCAATGGGACGATGTGCTTTGTAGTGGGTTCGATCTTACGGTGCTTGATCCCAGTGACAGAAGGGGAAACGACACGTATGTATCGTTGCTACTAAGGATAAAACGATGGGGTCTATCTCTACATAGATAGATCTTGTCTACATCATGTCATCATTCTTATTGCATTACTTCGTTTCTCCATGAACTTAATACACTAGATGCATGCTGGATAGCGGTTGATGTGTGGAGTAATAGTCGTAGATGCAGGCAGGAGTCGGTCTACTATTCTTGGACGTGATGCCTATATAATGATCATTGCCTAGATACCATCATGATTATTTGAAGTTCTATCAATTTCCCAATGGTAATTGTTTTCCCACCATTTGCTATTTTTCTCAAGAGAAGCCACTAGTGAAACCTACGGCCCCCGGGTCTCTTTTCATCATATTTGCCTTTGCAATCTATTTTCCTTTGCATTTATTTTCAGATCTATTGAACCAAAAATACAAAAAATACTTTGCTGCAATTTATTTGTTCCGCGATCTATTTATCGTATCTACCACTTTTACCTCACGTTATTTGCCAATCTTGAGGCGCCGTACCCGAAAGGGGTTGACAACCCCTTTAACACGTCGGGTTGCGAGTATTTGTTATTTGTGTGCAGGTGTTGTTTACGTGGTGTGAGGAGGTTCTCCTACTGGTTTGATAACCTTGGTCTCATCACTGAGGGAAATACCTACTATCGCTATACTGCATCATCCCTTCCTCTTTGGGGAAATACCGACGTAGTTCTAGCAGACATCAAAAGGAATTTCTAGCTCCGTTGCCGGGGAGGATCTTCAACATCAACCAGGTTCCTAATCACAAATCTCATCTCCTCGCAATTTACATTATTTGCCATTTGCCTCTCGTTTTCCTCTCCCCCACTTCATAAAAATTTGCAATTTTATTCACCCTCTTTTTCATTCGCCGTTTTCTCATCAGATATATTTTCGTGTGCAATCTTGTTTATCACTTTTTGTCATTATGGATTTCTCTTCTTCTATTGCGTGCACCCCCGAGAACGAAGTTCTCAACTTTAAACAAAGGAAAGGAGAAAATTTAAAAGATGCTTGGTATTTGCAATGCTCATAATACATCTATCCGTAAGCAATCTACCGTTGTTCTTCTTTGTTGTTTTTATGTGGGCGTTACCACTTGGTATAGATTCGTCCTTGATACGATTACCGGTGGGAATTTCTTGATGTGTCCGTCTCTTGATGCTTTTAATGCTTTGGGAAATTTAGTGGGTTCACCACCACTCGTGATCAATGAAACAATATTGACTCTCGAGCATGTTATGGAAAGACTAGATGCTATTGAAAACAAAATTCTTGTCGTAGAACATATTGAAAACTTGGATAGAAAAATGCAAAGTTATGCTACTAAAGTTGGGTCAAAAGCGGGAGACATTTTTAAGCTGCTAAAAGAAAAGGGAACTATAGTTCATGAAAGAATCGAAGAGAGCCCGTCTAGGATTGATAAACTAGAAGAATTTTTTTGCTAATCTAGGTACGGATTTTGCTTCCACTAAAACTCCCATGAAAATTAGCAAGACTACTCAAGTCACTAAAAACAAAGGTGCAACTTCTAGCAATGATAAAGGAGATCTTAAGATGATTAGTATACATCCCAACCTTATTGAAGTCATAAGAGATCCTTTTTGCAAAAATAAGTTTTTCAATCTCATGCCTAGAAGTATTGTCGCTGAGAATTTATATGCAAAATCCTTGAAAAATCCTAAGTGTTTGATCAAAGAATTGGACAAAGATGACAACACTTAGATCCTACGCGTTATGCCTAGCTAGGGGCGTAAAACGATAGCGCTTGTTGGGAGGCAACCCAATGAATAAAATTTATTTTTTCTTGCATTCTGTTCTTGTGTGTTAGCACAATTGTTCTACTGTTATGATTGTGTTTTTTTGTTTTAATAACTGTTTGTGCCAAGCAAGGCCTTTGGGAAGATTTGGGTGAAAGTTGATTTGATCTTGCTGAAAAACAGAAACTTTTTTGCTCACGAGATTATTTTTCATTTTTAACAGAAGAGTGCTTTTGAGTTGATTCGTTTTGAAGAAGATTAATAGACAAATTACTCACGTCCACCAATTTATTTCAGGATTTTCGGAGTTACAGAAGTATTCGAAATATTCAGATTGCTACAGACTGTTCTGTTTTTCACAGATTCTGTTTTCTTTGCGTTGTGTGCTTGTTTTGATGATTCTATAGTTTTCTTTGATGAGGTTTTTCCATAGAAAAGTTGGAATACAGTAGATATAATGCAAAAAAATAGGTTTGCAACAGTACTTATAGTAGTGGTTTGCTTTCTTATACTAACGGATCTCACGAAGGTTTTGTTGAGTTTTGTGTGATTGAAGTTTTCAAGTTTTGGGTGATCTTACAATGGATGAAGGAATAAGGATTAGCAAAAGGCTAAGCTTGGGGATGCCCGAGGCACCCCAAGATAATATTCAAAGAAATAGCAAGCAACTAAGCTTAGGGATGCCCCCGAATGGCATCCCCGCTTTCTTCTAACAACCATCGGTATTTTACTTGAAACTATATTTTTATTCGTCACATACTATGAGTTTTGCTTGGAGCATCTGGTATGATATGAGTCTTTGCTTGTTTTGCCTTGTGTCTTAAGTGTGACTTATATCTTTTTGAGCACGGTGTGCTTTGTTATCTTTGAATAAATGCTCTCATGCTTCACTTAGATTTATTTGGGAGTTAGTAATTTTTTTAAGAAATTCTCTCTTCCTTCACTTAGATTCTTTTGGGAGAAAGAAAAGTTATGCTCATGATCTTCACTTATATTTGTTTGATCTTATCAAAAGCAACATATGAAAATAGTCCCAATTGATAGATATCCAAGGAGGATATAATAAAAACTTTCATGAAGATAATTCGACAAAATAAACTTGATTCTTAGTAACAGTTTTGAGATATGACGATATGATATGTGAGTCATGTTGATGAGTAATTGTGCTTTAGTAAGAATATTTATGTTAAGGTTTGTGATTCCCTATGCAAGAACAAAAGTCAATAGTTATGCAATGAAATTTATATCCTACTTATGATGCATTATTCGGTGTTACTTATGCTTAATGCTTGGGTACGAGATTTTTCGCTTTTTGGTTGGTCGCTTCTCAATCTTTTTGCCAGCCTTCATTTTGCACTAAGTATGATCACTACTTGTGCATCCAAAACCCTTTTAACCAGTTTTGCCTGATGAGTCCACTATACCTACCTTTATGCGGTATTTCCATGTTGTTCTAAGCAAATTTGCATGTGCCATCTCTAATTTTCAAAATAAATTTCTCTTTTGTGTGCTCTACCGCTCGCGAGGCGGTGAAGGGTGACCAATATGTTTCCATGCTAGATGTGTTATTCTCACAATGAGTGTTTATTCACTTGTGATTGCACGATAGTACGACAAAGGTATTAGGGATGACTAGTCCCGAAATGAATAATGAATTTACTTTATGTTTTCAAATAATAAATTCCTTGGAAAGTGTTGGTATGGAGGGAAACCATGGATTCGGCTAGCCATGGAAAGTGAAAGTAATGGTGGAAAAGGAATAAACTTTATTTTCTATTTGGGGACCACCTATGATGTATCTAGCATGGAAAGTGTTGATATCTCTAAGTCGTTTTCGTTGGTGGAAAAAGTATGCCTCTCAAAAATATTTTTATCTCTCAATTTAAGCTTTGAGCTCTGGCACCTCTACAAATCCCTACTTCCCTCTGCGAAGGGCCTTTCTTTTACTTATGCAATTTTTATTTTGAATTTTAGTCTCCATCTTCTCTTATAAAGCACCAACTAAGGGGCACTATGATCGTCTTTGAGCATTGGGTGTAGCTAATATTCGAGTGTGCTTCATGAATGGATCAATGATTGAGCATAATGGTCTAGGGATAACTTGCTTTAGTGTTGATATTTTGAAAGACATGGTTGCTTGTTGGTATGCTTGAGTATTAAAGTATTCATGTCAAAACTAGACTATTGCTTTGAATCATATAAAAGTCCTCATGTCCATGCTATAAAGAAAAGAAATGTGATGAACATGTTAGGCAGCACTCCACATCAAAAATTCTATTTTTATCGTTTACCTACTCGAGGACGAGCAGGAATTAAGCTTGGGGATGTTGATACGTCTCAAACGTATCCATAATTTTTGATTGTTCCATGTTGTTATATTATCATTCTTGGATGTTTTACAATCATTTTATAGTAATTTTATATCATTTTTTGGTACTAACCTATTGACATAGTGCCCAGTGCCAGTTGCTGTTTTCTGCATATTTTTTACATCGCAGTAAATCAATATCAAACGGAGTCCAAACGCAGTGAAACTTCTTGGGGAATTTTTTGGGCCAGAAGACATCCAGTGGGCCAAGGAAGCACCTGGCGGTGCCTCGAGGGGGGAAGCACCCACCAGGGCGCGATAGGAGGCCCAGGCCCAGGCACGCCCTAGTGGGTTGTGCCCACCTCGGGTGCCCCCTGAACCGCCTCTTTGCTCTATAAATACCCCCAATATTCCAGAAACCCTAGGGGAGTCGACGAAAATCAATTCCAGCCGCCACAGAGTCCAAAACCACCAGATACAATCTAGACACCATCACGGAGGGTTCACCACTTCCATTTGTGCCTCTCCGATGATGCGTGAGTAGTTCTTTGTAGACCTACGGGTCCGTAGTTAGTAGCTAGATGGCTTCCTCTCTCTCTTTCTCTTGATTATCAATACAATGGTCTCTTGGAGATCCATATGATGTAAGCCTTTTTGCGGTGAGTTTGTTGGGATCCGATGAACTTTGAGTTTATGATCAGATCTATGTTTTTATCCATGAAAGTTATTTGAGTCTTCTTTGATCTCTTATATGCATGATTGCTTATAGCCTCGTATTTCTTCCCCGATATTTGGGTTTTGTTTGGACAACTTGATCTATTTATCTTGCAATGGGAAGAGGTGCTTTGTAGTGGGTTTGATCTTACGGTGCTTGATCCCAGTGAAAAAAGGGGAAACGGCACGCATGTATCATTGCTACTAAGGATAAAACGATGGGGTCTATCATAGATAGATCTTGTCTACATCATGTCATCGTTCTTATTGCATTACTCTGTTTCTCCATGAACTTAATACACTAGATGCATGCTGGATGTGTGGAGTAATAGTAGTAGATGCAGGAAGAAGTTGGTCTACTAATCTTGGACGTGATGCCTATATAATGATCATTGCCTGGATATCGTCATGATTATTTGAAGTTCTATCAATTGCCCAACAGTAATTGTTTTCCCACCGTTTGCTATTTTTCTCAAGAGAAGCCACTAGTGAAACCTACAGCCCCCGGGTCTCTTTTCATCATATTTGCCTTTGCGATCTATTTTCCTTTGCCTTTATTTTCAGATCTATTAAACCAAAAATACAAAAATACCTTGCTGCAATTTATTTGTTCCACGATCTGTTTATCCTATCTACCACTTTTACTTCACGTTATTTGCCTATCTTGAGGCGATGTACCCGAAAGGGATTGACAACCCCTTTAACACGTCGGGTTGCGGGTATTTGTTATTTGTGTGCAGGTGCTGTTTACGTGGTGTGAGGAGGTTCTCCTACTAGTTCGATAACCTTGGTCTCATCACTGAGGGAAATACCTATCGTCGCTATACTGCATCATTCCTTCCTCTTTGGGGAAATACCGACATAGTTCTAGCAGATATCATCAGGCTTTTGTCTCTCCGCGGCACATCGTCATGAAGTCTCCTTAGATTGCTGTATATGGCCTCTACCACTGCCTTAGGTAGGATCGGATCACCGGGGATATGGTATTTCACCGCACCTGTGATAAGTACACAGTCTTCAACCCGAGGCTTCGGAGGCGGCTGGCTCATAGAAGCAGCTTTACCTTTCCTCGGTCTCTTCCTATGCTTCTTTGCTACTGGAAGTGAGCCTATAATACATTCATCCTCCGATAATTCAGGCACCAACTCATCACGCTCAAACTCTGAGTACTCATAGTGTTGAGCCATCAATCCTCCGTCATCATAGGCGCCGGTATTGAGATACTATAGAGGGTCGTCGTCATCCTCATCGATGGCATCATGCATTGCTTCTTCGACGGCGGCAACGTCATCAACCAATAATGGAGCCTCTTCCTCATGCCATCTGCTATCACCAGGCACGACAGGTGACGCTAATTGGGTAGGTGGGGTGTTGGTGTTCATACCTTGCTGAGGCTGCGTGGTCGTGGGTATGCTCCCAACCGCCTCCAGACGAAGCAGACTCTTCGGCCACAACAAGAACCAACTCTAGCAATCTCCAAGCCGCCGCGGGGTCTCATCGTCATCTCCCCCTAGTGCTACCGGAGGAGCCAAATTCTCGTGGCCCGGTTTGACACTGGCCATGAAAACCTTGAAAATGTCAGGGGGGATCGGTCGGCTGTGGAACAATTCTTCCTTTGGCTTCACTATCATCGCCTTTCCCATGTCCACCTTCTGGGTGCTGATGGTGTACAGTATGGTGCACGGGGTTACGTCAGCCAGCAAAGACATGTCTGCAATGTGAGACATCTGAAAGGCAATGAAAACGGGAGATTATACATATATTGAAGAGGGCCGATGTGATAGGTACCGTGAGGGCGTCGAGCTTAGCCAAAGATGATCCCCGTCAAGCACACTTGAGATGGAGGATGGGATACTATGAGCAGGTGCTGGAGCAGGTGCGGTTGTGTGAGTAGGTGCTGGTCCAATGCTAAACGAGCTGCTCCTGAAGAAGTTGGAAAGGGGAAAGTCCGCTGCCTCTTTATCTAGATTTTCCTTGCTCCAACTGATGATAGCCGAAATAAAGACACTATATGAAGCTGCCACTTCCTCTCTTGTGGCAGCTACCGCTGCTTTGACTGTCTCATCAGATTTCTTATCAACCGCAATCTCAACCTTCTTGTCGATGTCTTCTTTGTTTAACCTCTGTCTTCCTTTTTCTCCTCCATGGTCTCACGATAGTACTTCTTCCACGTGGCACCGTCTCCGACATCGTGCACGCGTTCATATGACGGCCGAGTTTCCATGGGAGTCCTTTCAATATGTTCAAGGCCCGGTTGAATGGGGTGTCCCACTTGGGCCTCACCAACGCCTCAAACGGTGAGTCACTTTCGAACACAATCCTATGCTGCTCTTTCTGCAAATGGAACGTGGGTCGATTACAAATGTGATAAACGTTCAGTCGAATTGACCAGAAGCTAAAATTAGGGGGTAAATTAATAATTACCAGCAGTCTCATGAACTCCTTCGTGATTGCGTCTGTATCGAAAACCTTCTTGACTGGGTCCCAACGGTACCGGGCCCTATTGACGTCATGCTCCTGCGAGATGGTGAAGTCCGCCAAGGGGTCTGGGATCCCCAGACATTCGCGTTCCGCGTCCTCCTTGGCCCATGTGTGCCTCTTCCCCGCATAACCACGACTTCCGAAGTGGTGGCACCCCATGTTCCTCTCTTGAAGCCCCTTCATGTACTCCGACTTTTCTTCGGTAGCTTCGGCAACGCAAACCTTCTTTGAAGGAAATATGCCCTAGAGGCAATAATAAAGTTGTTATTTTATATTTCCTTATTCATGATAAAGGTTTATTATTCATGCTAGAATTTTATTGATCGAAAACCTAAGAACATGTGTGAATACATAAACAAATACCATGTCCCTAGTATGCCTCTACTAGACTAGCTCGTTGATCAAAGATGGTTAAGGTTTCCTAACCATCGACATGTGTTGTCATTTGATAACGGGATCAGATCATTAGGAGAATGATGGGATGGACAAGAACCCCTCGTTAGCTTAGCGTAATGATCGTTCAGTTTATTGATATTGCTTTCTTCATGTCAAATACATATTCCTTCGACTATGAGATTATGCAACTCCCGAATACCGAAGGAATACCTCGTGTGCTATCAAACATCACAACATAACTGGGTGATCATAAAGATGCTCTACAGGTATGTCCAAAGTTGTTTGTTGAGTTGGCATAGATCAAGATTAGCATTTGTCACTCCGAGTTTCATAGAGGTATCTCTAGGCCCTCTCGGTAATACACATCATAAGCTTGCAAGCAAATGACTAATGAGTTAGTCACGAGGTAATGTATTACAAAACAAGTAAAAATACTTGCCGGTAATGAGATTGAACTACGTATAGCTAGAGATACCGATGATCGAATCTCGGGCAAGTAACATACCTATAGACAAAGGGAATTATGTATGTTGTCATAACGGTTTGACCGATAAAGATCTTCGTAGAATATGTAGGAGCCAATATGGGCATCCAGGTTCCGCTATTGGTTGTTGATCAGAGAGGTGTATCGGTCATGTCTACATAGTTCTTGAACCCGTAGGGTCCACACGCTTAACGTTCATTGACGATATAGTGTTATATGAGTTATATGTTTTGGTGACCGAATGTTGTTCGGAGTCCCGGATGAGATCACGTACATGACGAGGAGTCTCAAGATGGCCGAGAGGTAAATATTGATATATAGGACGATGGTATTTGGACACCGGAAGTGTTTCGGGACGTCCCAGGAAGAATTTGGGTCACCTGAAGAGGTTCCGGGCACCCCTGGCATGTATATGGGCTTAATGGGCCAACGAAGGGACAGACCAGCCCACAGGGGCTGTTGCGCCCCTTTCCCTAGCCAAGCAGCCCTAGGGAATGAAAAGGGGGAGGGCTAGCCCCTCCTGCCTTTCCTTCTCATGGGAGAAAGGAAAGGGGGGCACCCTCCCCTACCTTTCCCACGCTCCTATACATGGCAGGGGGAGGCGCCACCTTGGGAGAGACCCCAAGTAGGATTCCTCCGACTTGGGCGCCCCCTTGCCTGCTCCTCCCTCCCTCCCACCTATATATATGTGGGAGGGGGGCGCCTAGAACACAACAGACAATTGCTTAGTTGTGTGTGGTACCCCTCTCCACCGTTTACACCCCCGGTCATATTTTCGTAGTGCTTAGGCGAAGCCCTGCGGAGATCACTTCACCATCACCACACCATCGTGCTGCCGGAACTCATCCACTACTTCGTCCGTCTTGCTGGATCAAGAAGGCGAGGACGTCACTGAGCTGAACGTGTGCAGAACTCGGAGGTGTCGTACGTTCGGTACTCGATCTGTTGGCGAAGAAAGTTCGACTACATCAACCGCATTGTCAAATGCTTCCGCTTACAGTCTACGAGGGTACGTAGATACACTTTCCCCCTCGTTGCTATGCATCTCCATGGATAGATCATTGCGTGTGTGTAGATTATTTTTGTTTTCCATGCAACGTTCCCCAACATTCTTGAATATTTTGAACTGCTCTTCCGTAATTGTCAGATTATCCTTTACAATCTCAGAGTAGGGTTCCTTTTAGATGATGATCCGATGTTTCACCCTTACTTTCTAGGCGGACAACGCACCACTAAACTTGCCCATGGCGCGTCTGTTTATCTTCTTCATTGTCGGGTCTTGCCACGGTCGAGTATATTTGATTTCATCCCGGCACGGGAACAAGAATCCCTGGTGCAGCTTAGTTAGGAGGGAGTGCTCCATATCTAGTATCTTCTTTAGTTTCTCATCGTTGATGGTGCTGATTCCCCATAGGATGCAGCCTATTTGATTATCGTAGCACATGCGTGCTTTCGCATGCTCTTTTGGCTTGAAATTGCCGGGGTCCACCTCCGTGACCACCAATCTAGTAGTGTTGAGCAGGTTTGGGCGCTATATCCTCTTCGCTTTCAGTTCTATACCGGCTAATTCGCTAGTCTTGGTGTCATTATCGGTCTTAGCGCAGGTCTCGATGTCGTTCTTCGTCTCAGATGTGACAGGTGGGCACTGCAACAACTGTTGCTCATCGAGATAGTTCAAATAGACGTCTGCCACCTCGAAGACGTTGCAATCACTAGAATCATGTTCTTCATCATTGCTAGCCATGTTTCTTACGATTAAATCTAGTCAATTAATTCTAGACCTAATAAAATGAATAATGACATAAAAAGGCCTATGTTTTGCAGGAACGTTGATTCATTCCCATTGCGGCGAATCTCGGGCACTCGATATGTCCTAGTTTGTAGCACATGCCAAAATTCATGGAAAATTTCAGCATGATCTTTGCTACAAAGTGGATAAATTGAGCACCTGAAATTTTCCGGAACGGAAATGAATCAACATTCTGGCAAAAGATAGGCCACTCAGAATGATTCCCTACAAACAACAAAAGGACACTTGGGCACAATCGAACCACTTCAATGTTGCATATAACAGGACCACTTAAGAACCTGTACATGAGCAACTACAACAGTAGATATACATGAGCAAACACTATTGAGGAATTTGCATATAACATGACCACTTCAAATTTGAATCTCCTAGTGTCTGACACTTCAAGAACATCTACACAAATCTCATACTCTCTTAAACTCAATTCAAAAACCAAATATAGATGGATGAACCCTAGAAACCTAGAACATTTACATATTTCTGTCCTAAATTGTTGTCCTAATAAAAATTATGTCCTAATATAAATTATGAACCCTAGAACTCAAATTTTGTCCTAAATTTCAAATTCCGAACCCTAGAACTCAATTCAAATTATGTCCTAAATTTCTGTCATAATAAAAAATCAGTAAAAATTAAGAACCTACTGGACTTGCAGCACTAATAGAAATTTATATTTTTATATTGAATTTTTTTCTCTAAACTAAACCCTACTGCCCTAATTAACATTAAACCCTACTTCCCTAACATTTCTAGTTAAACCCTACTGCCCTAACCGTACCCTACTGCCCTAGTACTTAAGCATCTACAAGTACTAGCTAATTTGATGAACCCTATCTAATTAGATGAACCCTAGCTAGCTACTTAAGCATCTACAACTACTTAAGTACTCATTGATGAATCCTAGGAATTATACAACTACTTAAGCATACATTGGGTGCAGAAAAACTATACAAGTACTTAAGAAACTATACAACCCTAAAATATATTTAGTTATTACTTAAGCATATACAAAATTGTCCTAAAAATTATATTTAGTTAACTACTTAAGCATATACAAATTTGTCCTAAAAAATATATTTAGTTAACTACATTGGGTGCACAACAACTATACAATTACTTAAGCATCTACAAGTACTACCTAATTTGATGAACCCTAACTAATTAGATTTAGATGAACCCTAGCTAATTTGATGAACCCTAAAATTTGATGAACCCTAGGAACCCTAGCTAGGCAGAGGTAGGGGAGGAGGAGGAGGTGTACGTAGGTGTGCTCACCTCGCGCGCCGGCGAAGTTAGGGAGAAGGAGGAGGCAGAGCGGCCGAGGGAGGGGGTGCGCAGCATCGAGGTCGGGGTCGGGGCTCAGGCGCGCAGCGAGGGCGGGCACCAGACGGACATGGAGGGCAGCAGATGGCGTGCGGAGGGCGACAGCGGTGGCGCCAGCAGAGGTGAGTGGGGATTTGGGGGGAGTGGCCGGCGGGAAACCGCATGGGGGGGGGGGTATTAAGTCAAACATAGCGGTAGCGCTTGTCCAGAAAAGCGCTATAGCTAACTTAGCTTTAGCGTTGTATACTGAAATGCGCGGCTGCTATAGGGAGTAGCTATTTATTTTCCTTTTTATTTTATTTTTTTCTTTTCCTTTTCCTTTTCTTATTTACTTTTCTTTTTCCTTTATCCTTTATTTAAGGAACTTATCTATAGTGGGGGTATGCAGAACGCGCTACTACTATATTAGCTATTGCGCTTGTTCTGAACGCACATTGCTGCTATGCCTTTCTCCTTTATTTTTATTTTTCTTTATATTTTCTTTTTCATTTCTCCTTTTTCTATTTCTTTCATTTTCATTTACTTTTCTATTTGTTTTTCATTTCATTTCATTTTCATTAGTAGTAGCGCTTTCCACAAAAAACGCGTTGCTACAACCAACTTAGCGGTGGTGCGTTTTCCCTAAGATTGCTACTACTATTCCTACCCTGCCGAGAACAGTGTGTGAATTGTAGTAGTAGCGCGTTTTGTCACCCAGCGCCACGGGTAAATAGCAGTAGCGCCTTCTTTTGACAAGCGCTACTGCTAAGATTCTGTGTATAATGTTTTCCCTAGTAGTGAGGGGAGGGGTGGCGGGTGGCCCTGGTGTCGCCGAAGCTTCGGCAATGGTGATCCCTTGGTCTGGATCTGGAGGCCTGGCGCGAAGGGTCGCAGCTTCCCCTCTTGGAATGGGTCGGCAACCATGAGTCCGTTGGTGGCACCTGTGTGGGTCCGAGCGAAAGCTCCGCGCTCCGGCCGGCAACGACGACACCTATGAGTGTCGCTTCCCTCTTGAGGGCATTGTTATGGGTACCCTGAAGGTGCCAGGGGCCCGGGGTGAAAATCTAGTCCATCTCTTGGACTCGACAATGGTGGCGCTCGGTGCATTCCCCTCTTGAGGGCGTCGTTGGTGGACTCTCGGTTGTAGATGGCTTATGGCGTCGGGTTTGCCTTCCCGCTGGCGTAGTGCATCTTTGCCTTTGGCGAGGGGTGGTGTTGATGACCGCCTATCATTTAGACGTGTCCTCATGGTCTTCGTCCTCAGTCCTTGCCGTCTCTTGGCAGGAGCGGTGCTCCACAGCCCGGAGCGAGGGGGCCGTCTCGATGATGAGTCGTCCCTCTCCAGAGATGGCTCGATGTGTTTGGATCCTGGTGGCACGGGGGTTTCTCTTGGCGACGTGGCTTCGATCCTCTTCAGTTGTCTTGGTTGTAGTGTGTTAGGGGTGACCTCTCCTGTTTTTCATGTTTGGCATTGGGTTTAGTGGCACTTGTGCCACTCGCCCTATGCCTTTTTTTCTTTCATTCCGACCTGCTTGTATGAGGGTTTCCTCACCACCATGTATCATTCGGCCGTTTGTGTCTTTACTTATAAAGTGGGGCTAAAGCCTATTTCGAGGAACTTTGAGAACTTGACAATATTTATCATAAATACATTGGAATAAAACATGCAAAACATAACTGGCATAAATATATAGTTTCATCATCGCGATTTTCAAAATAAAAACCGCATAGTTCATCCAAAGAGCATCACTTCAAACACAGTTTGATTTAAAATCACCACAAACATAACATGTACTCCCTTCGTTGGTACAAACTTGAGTCACTTATTTTGGGACGGAGAGAGTATATGTTATGGATCGAACCAACCAACGACCAGGGCGAAATCCCTGCTATTGAACATGTGTACATGTACGTAGGTCTGGGTTTCGTATGCAGTACATGTCGTGTCTGTCTCCCCCTGTATTTACGTGTATCTTAGGAGACAAGATAACGGTCGCACCCCTTGTACATATATATATGTCCCTAGTGCACGATTAATTATTATCGATGCACCAAATCATTCTCCACATGGTATCAGTTTTTAGGTTCTGACCTAGCTTTCCGCTGCCGCCGCCTCCGCGCGCCTCCTCACGCGCTGCCACTGCCGCCGCATCTCCCCTGCCGCCGCCCGTCTCCTTCTCGGCCGCCGCAGCTTTTCCGCGCGCCGCAAATCGCGTGCTGCCTACCCGCGAGCCGCTCGCCTCCACGCGTCGCTCGCCTCCGCCAACCCGCTCGCTAGCTGCCATCCTGCCGGTTCCCGCACGTGTCTCCTGCCCGATCCCGCTTGTCTCTAGTCGCCGCCTGCCCTCGCTAAGCCGCTGCTAGCCCGACCGCTACACGCTGCCGCTGATCGCTATCGCTAAGCGCTGCCGCTGCCTACGCTCGCTTCGATAGTTAAGCCGCTGTCGTCCGAGATCAATAGCCGCGCACCGCATCGCTACCCCGCGTGCCCGCTTCATCACTCATGCCACATCACCCGGTCGCTGCATTCGCTTGCGCCACGCCACACCGTCGCGCCGCCATGACTTCCTCCAGCTCCTCCTCCTACAACCCCTTTGCCGGACTAGACCCCGCATACATCCGCGACATCAACATCCATGACCGCGTCCCTGTCGTCCTCGATGCCACCGATGCCACATACTTCGTGTGGAAGACGTACTTCTCGCTGCTCTTCCATGAGAACAATCTCGTGGATCACGTTGGCGGCTCCGTCAACCCCCGCGCCATGGTGGGCGACTCCGAGTGGACCGCGATCGACGCCACGCTCATCCGGTGGTTCTTCACCACCATCTCGAAGGACCTGTTTCACACGGTCGTGAGCGATGCTGATGAGGCCCGCGCCGTGTGGGTCAAGCTCAACGGCCTCTTCACCAACAACAAGCTTCAGCACCGCATTTTTTTGTAGCAGGAATTTTTTGACTGTCATCAGGATGATCAGTCTATCGATGACAACTGCCGCTGCCTGAAGACGTTGGCGGACGAGCTCCGTGACATCGACGCCAAGGTAGATGACGACCTCCTCCTCAGCATGCTCATCGCCGGCCTGAACGAGGACTTTGGTAACACCACCTCCAACCTCTCCCTCATCACGGAGCCCTCCTTTTTCAAGTTTGTGGCATACTTGCGGTTGGAGGAGCGCCGGGTGAAGGGGGTCAAGAAGCGCGTGAAGCACCACGCCCTTGTCGCTGGCACCTCGCGTGGCGCTCCACCACCGGCCGCCCCGCCCGCGCCTACGCCTCGCCACCAGCCGGCACCCCCGCGCCTCCAGGGTTCTACCCCCTCCCGCGCGCGCCCCCCGTTGCCCCCAGTAACCACAGCAGGGTGGCGGGCGCCGCGGCGACCGCCGCGGGGGTGGTCGCAAACAGGCGCAAGTGAGGGCTCCTTGTTAGTAGCAGCAGCAGCAGGCCACCCCGCCCTGGACTTACGGCACCAACCCGTGGACGGGCATCGTACACGCGTACTCGATGCCAGTCCCGCAGGCTCCCGCTCCGTCCATACTCGGGCCTCGTCTGTCAAGCCACCAGGTGCTCTTCACCGCGCAGAACACCGCCCCCTACAGCGGCTACGGCACCGCGCCGGCCTATGGAGGGTTTCTCCCTCCCCAGGTGCCACCATCGGGGATCCGGCCCTCCTCGCTGCTCTGCGCTCGTCTTCGTCACCAAGTAACTACGATGGCGGAGGTGACTGGTACATGGACTCGGGCGCCACCGCTCACATGACTGCTCATCCCGGTAACCTCACGTCTTCCACTCTTGTTCATACTCCCACTCGCATCACCGTTGGTAACGGTTCCTCCCTACCCATTACACATGTCGGTCATATGTCATTTCCCTCTACTTCTACTCTCGTCAATGTGTCTAATGTTCTTGTGTCTCCTGACTTAGTCACTAATCTCGTTTCTGTTCGTCGCCTTGCTCGTGAGAATCCTATCACGGTTGAATTTGACGATATCGGTTTTTCTGTGAAGGGCGCCCGTACACGGATGGTGCTCCACCGATGTGACAGCCCGGACGAGATTTACCCAGTGCATCCCTTCAGCGCCACCACCACCCATCATCCCGCCGCCTTCGCTGCTAGTGTCAATCTTTGGAATGCCCGCCTTGGTCATCCCAACTCCACCATTATGCGTCAGATTCTTCAGAGTTTTCTTTCTCATGTAATAAGGCTGACGACCACACTTGTGAGGTTTGCTGTCTTGGCAAGCACGTTCGTCTTCCCTTTGGCGAGTCTACAAACATTTCCACCTTTCCGTTTCAGTTATTGCATAGTGATGTTTGGACGTCCCCGGTTGCAAGCAACACGGGCTACTTATACTATTTGGTGATATTGGATGATTTCTCTCATTATGTGTGGACATTCCCTCTCCATCGCAAGTCCGACGCTCTTGCCACACTCACAGCCTTTTATTCATATGTCACCACACAGTTCGGTTGTCCTATTCTTGCCTTGCAAACTGACAACGGCAAGGAGTTTGACAACGTCGCCATCCGCAATCTTCTTGTGTCCCAGGGCACCACCTTTCGCCTCACCTATCCCTACACGTCACAGCAGATTGGTCGCGCCAAACGCATCATTCGCACTCTTAATGACTGTGTCCGCACGTTGCTCTTCCACTCCTACGTGCCTCCTCGGTTCTGGTCGGACGCGCTCGCGACCGCCAGCCTCCTTATTAACATTCGCCCGTGTCGTTCCACTGGAACTACACTCCTCACCAGCTCCTCTTTGGTGCGTTCACTACAAAAGAAATACACTTCATGATATGTGTTTGTCACAGTAGGTCGTGTTTTTTGTCATGCATGTACATCCATGACAAATTTATGACAAAATCAAGATAGTCATACCTGTGTTGTCGAAGAAGTGTTCCATGACATTACCAAAATTATCATCACTAAAGTGTCCACTTCCATGACGATAAATTGCGGGTCACAGAAGTGCTTTCGTCAAGGGTGACCGACACGTGGCATCCACCGTAACGGAACACCGTTAAGCTATTGGGTCGGGTTTTGAATCCGATAACCCGTTAACAGCCCCGACCAATGGGGATTTTCCACGTGTAAAAACATCATTGGCTGGAGGAAACACGTGTCGGCTCATCGTTGGGACAGATGTCATCCACTCATTGGACGGAAGGCGCCTATGATACGTCGACACGTGGCACGGCCCAACAGAGGCCCATTCCTGTGAAAAGGCCGGCCCAGTAAAAATTAGCAAGCCAGGCCATATAAGGCCTACTTGTGTCAGGTCCATTTAAGTGCACATCCCATACGAGATGTGCCAATTCGGCCCGTCAACGGCCCGTTAAAGATTTGACACCATTGCGGCCCATCGTCAGTTCGAGCCCGTTAACAGTCTGCTACATATTTGGGCTCAATATCGGCCCGATGAGATTTCGGCCTGTTAACGACCCATTTAATGGATGGGCCAATTTTCAAGATGTACATCTTTCGGCCTTTTAGAGACCCATTTAAATGTTGGGCTAATTTCCGGCCCGGTGTGTCTTTCAGCCTGTTGACGGCCCATAAATATGATGGGCCATTTGTTGTTGGACCTGAGTTTAGGCCTTTTAGCGGCCCATTTAAGTGTTGGGCCAATTTTTGGCCCGGTGTCACTTTCAGCCTATTAATGGCCCATAAATCAGTTGGGCCATTTGTAGTCGGACCTGAGTTTTGGCCTTTTAGCGACCCATTTAAGTGTTGGGCCAATTCCTAGCCATGTGTGCCTTTCGTCCTGTTAACGAACCATAAATGAGTTGGGCCATTTGCAGTCGGACCTTAGTTTTGGCCTTTTAACGACCCATGCCCTTCATGGTCCAATACCAGCCCAGTTTCTCTTTCGGCCTGCTAAAGGCCCACAACACAGTTGGGCCATTTACAATACGACCTGACTTTCGGCCTCTTAGCGGCCCATGGTCTTCATGGTCCAGTACAAGCCCACTGTCTCTTTCGGCCTGCTAAAGGCCTACAATATAGTTGGGCCATATGTAGCCCAAACTTAGTAACGGCCTGTTAACGGCCTGTGAAATAAATTGGGGCCACCTGTTGCCCGCTTCAATGTCGGCTTGTTAACGACCCGGGAGGTAAGAGGGCCGACCATTTACTTTCGGCCTAGTAACAGCCCATTAACTTAATGGGCCCACTAAAGTTCATACATGTCTTTAGGCCAAATTAGATAATTTGAGCCCATTACGACGAGCAATTATGCACAGCACCAAAACCGATCAAGCAAAGGTACGGCATACAGGGAATAACATTGCACATCCAGCATATATTACAGGAAATTACATCCACTGGGCAATCAAAGATTGATGCCAGTGCAAATAAATGAGCAGAACCTAACCATCTACAACGTTACAATCTGCAACCTCAGCACATGTGACGCCCATAAGCATGTGGGCAAGTTCTTTCTGCTTTGCTACACTGTCTCTGAAAACATTGATCAGTTGTTGTGTCGCACGACTCTGCGCCTCTGATTCATCCACCATTTCCATCATTGCTTCAGCCATTAATTGGTTCACAAACATACATTTATTCCATTGCATTCGAGACAGAGGATACTGAATAGATTCAGATGGCGATTTTGGCAGGCTTGTATTATTGATAGTGGAGAGTGTCTCGACCACTGCATCATAACATAAATTAGGACGGGAGCCAAACAGATTAATCATGAGTTATTGCCATATTACCTGGCCTAGCTTTCCTTGAAAGAAACAATGGGGTTGCCTTGCTGTTTTCAGAGTTTGTCTTCTTATCTTCAGCAGCCTGCACAAAATTAACACACTAGCATTGCTATCATTGGCCAAGTCAGATAATAGGAAAGCAACATTGACACAATGAACGTTTGGGCAACTAGCCTACACCAAATTAACACACTATGGCACAACTATCATCAGCCAGGTAAGGTAGCACGAAAGCAACATTAACACAATGAATGAATGGGCAACCAGAGAAGCACTACAATTCAGTAATGTCCGTGATATGAGATAGTACATTCATGCAGCTCAGTATGCAAAACTACCAGGCATTTTCCTTACAAAAATCAACATTGGCACCTTTAACATTTTGCTACAACTAATTTTAGATCAGATAAAGGTTAGATTCACGCCGATTAACAAAATACATGTTGATGTAAAAATATAGTGATATACAACAGGTACTTACATCAGCATTGGAGCACAGAGAATTCCCGCAAGATATTTTCCTCGAATATGATCCCAATGGAGGAAGTCTTCTATCATTTAACCTTATTTTCTAAAAGAGAGATGGGTAAGAAACATGTAGAAAATATGATCAGAATGCTATAAAATTTCAGTTATAATGGAGTTGGTTTTCTCTGGCCACTGGAATGGAATTGACATTCTTTTGCTGGACTGGAGCGGACTAGTTCTTCGGCCACTGGAATCTACTTATTATTAGTGGGAGTTGGGTTTCTCTGTGCTGGAGCAGTATCTATGAAAAATGGAGTTGGTTTATTATCTCCTGGCGTTTGGATCTTTTGCGAAGACCTGGTTTGTAACCCTTCAGATTCTAACATAGTCGTCTTCCCCTTACATGCCTTATATAGAAGAATGGTGATTCAGTTATAAAACATGCTACAGCAGAGATGGAATAGGTACTAAAGAATAGAAAGGCATGACATATTGACATGTATTCCCTCCATCCGGAAATAAATGGACGGGTCTAGGCTTATTTCAGTTCTAGATACATCCAGTTTTATCCATTTCTGCGACATTTAATCCGGACGGAGGGAGTATGATGTAAGAGCTAGGGATACAACAGGACAACACAGTAAAAAACACTGAAAACCCCACTGCAGAACCAAAGTATTCAAACCCACTGATATGAGATAGTACACTCATGCAGCTCAGGACGCAAAACTACCAGGCAGTTTTCCTTACAAAAATCAACATTGTGCCCTTTAATCATACATTTTTCTACAACTAAATTTAGATCAGATAAAGGTTGGATTGACGCCGATTAACAAAATACATGCTGATGTAAAAATATAGTGATATACAACAGGTACTTACATCAGCATTGGAGCACAGAGAATTCCTGCAAAAATCTTTCCTCATAAACAATACCATTGCAGAAATTCTTCTATCTGTTAAGATTATTTTCTAAAAGAGAGATGGGTAAGAAACATGTAGAAAATATGATCAGCATGCTATAAAATTTCATGATGCAAGGATACGCACACGCTTCTTAGAATTGAGTTGACATATTTTTGCTGGACTGGAGCGGACTAGTTCTTTGGCCACTGGAATTTGCTTATTATCAATAGGAGTTGGGTTTCTCTATGCTGGAGAAGTATCTATAAAAACTGGAGTTGGTTTATTATCTCCTGGCGTTTGGATCTTTCGCAGAGGCCTTGTTTGTAACCCTTCATATTCTAACATAGTCGTCTTCCCCTTGCATGCCTTGTATAGAAGAATGGTGCTTTAATTATAAAACATGCGACAGCAGAGAGATGGAATAGGTACTGAATAATAGGAAGGCATGACATATTGACATGTATTCCCTCCATCCGGAAAAAAATGGATGGGTCTAGGCGTATTTTAGTTCTAGATACATCCTTTTTTATCCATTTCGGCAACATGTAATCCGGACGGAGGGAGTATGGTGTAAGAGCTAGGGATACGATAGGACAACACAGCAAAAAAACACTAGTTGAATGTAAAACTATATGCTAGAGGAATACGTACAGAAATAACTAAGGCAACATACACGTGTATGATTGGGAAAATAAGATGGCATTGCAACAGAGCACTAGAACAGCACTTCAATGTAAAAAAACATGGTATGGCAGACAGATGAAGTACATACTGATGAATAACAATTTATAAGATATTCAGAAGCATGATGTCCAAATTAAGCATATGGCATTGCGATAGAGTAGAATGACAGTACTTGAATTTGAAAACATGTTATCATGAATGGAATAGGTACTGAAAAACAGGAAGGCATGACTTATTTACATGCATGATCAGCATGCTAAGCACATGGCATTGCAACAGAGTAGATACACTCCAGGACATTATATGCATGTTGTACCCATATCACAGGCCAAGTTAGAGCAAGGACCTTGTGGGGTGAAGAGGATTCATCATCTTTCTGCAAGTCTTCTGAAGAACTGCCTTTACATGTTCCATCATATTGGGTATCATTGACATCAAGTTTATTGGCCTTTACATTGCTCCGTGAGGTTCTTGTGGATATATCAGTGTGTGCAATTATATCTGACATGCATGGAAGACAACTAGTAGTTAGATTTATGTAAATGAGTGCCTGTAGGAGACGACATAAATAGTAGGACTAGGGTTAACTAGCAGCAACAGGTCTCATAAACTAAAGGGAGAACATAGATGAAAGCTATAGAATATGTATCGTTTGTACTCGAGATTAACTAGATGGCATACAAAAGTATTAAAGAACAACATAGATAATACTATAAGTGGTATAATACTATAATCACCAGCCTGTGGGATAGCATTGGCTGATGGATGATAACTATGGAACAGCGTTACCTAAAGAACAAGTCTCTTAGCTGAACTATGGAACAGCATGAACTCCTGAACAAGACCCGTAAGAGATCAGCATGAATATACAGAGAAATGTGATGATCTATTTTCCATGCTTAGATGAATAACAAAGCCATAAATGTTGCACACAAGTAAGATGAGGGTACAACCTATCTAGCTGCCATCCATAGGAGTGAGCATCATGTGTTGACTTGTCGATGGCCCTGCAATTGTTGTGGCTGTCCATGTCGGGCACGCGCATTCGATGCAAGGAACTGTTGAGTGGGGACTGTAGCTCCCTTCTGATGTATGCTTCCCTTGTTGGAGCAGCTGCGGTGAGTCGGAAGACGGTGTGTCTGAAGATGCAGATAACGCATAATGTTAAGAACGACATATCTCTTTGATCTGAAGAAATCCACTAAGAGATCAACAGCAAGGTATGAGAGTGGTCACACGTTTGTTGACTGAAGACTAAATTGGGGTCACATGATTTTATTTTATTTTGGTACTGTCCGATCTACGTTGGATGGCTTAATGGCCGTCTTGTGCCTCCCGGCTGACACTGTTCGGAATCTTCCCCGAAGAGCCAGCGACCAACGGCAGAGCAGCCTGCCTCCGCCGTCTGTGGCCCCGGCCAAAACCCCGCTCCCTGCCCCACCGCACTGCCGTGGTTGCGCCGCCCCCGGGCCAATCCACAAAGACTCCCCGTCATCCAGATCCGGCGGCGGCAGTACCTTCAACCCACGCAACTCTAAAAGATAGCCATCTAAGCGCTGCTTCTGTGGCGAACTTGCGGCCCCGCACCCTTACGTTAGACACCAACCAACCGGCAGCCTAGGAGCTCAGCCGCCTCGAGGGGTGCTGCTTCCCATTGGGAATCGATTGGCCCAGAATAAAAATTCAGACAACTGACGCCTAAATAAAGTGATTTGAGATGAGGGTGCGACCTATCTGGCGGCATGGTGAAGTAGCTAGGTCCAGCTGCCGAGTCGGTGAGGCCGGCGCGGTTGCGGTGGCGAACGGCGGCAGGGAAAGAGCGATGTCGCGACGGTCGACGGCTACGCGGAAGCAGTGCCAGGACTCTGGACAGATCCGAAGTTGGAGCTGCTCCGGCGCCGTGAACAACCGCGGGGGTGAGTTGGCTCCGGTACGGTTCACGCGGCCGTCGTCGAGGCAGCACCAGCAGCACAAAGTAAGAGGCACACGGCCCAGTGCATGACGGTAATTGGATAGCGTCTCCGGCATTAGGGAGGAGGGCCGCTGTGAAATTAGTGCGGTGGGGGGCTCCAGGGAGGTGGGGCTGAGGTTTCGCGGCTCGGGAGAAGGGAGCTTCCCGGGGAGAAGGTGATTTGGCGCCCACGAGGTATGAATGGGGGCGGGCGGGGGGAATTGGGAGGGGAGTGGAACCATGTCTTACAGACGCATTTGTCTGAAATGTGAGGGGGGGTTACAGTTCTACCCTTGCCTATAGGCTTCTCGGCTTTAGTCTGTGTACTGAGGGTCGGGGATAGTAGAGGAACTTTGCTTCTCCCCAAATAGTGGGCGGGAGCGATTTCGGGCGAGGAGGGCGTGTTTTGAACTATAGTGGGCGCGAGCGATTTCGGGCAAGGAGAGCGTTTTTGAAATAGTGGGCGCGAGCTATTTCGGGCGAGGAGAGCGTGTTTTGCTGACCATGGTTTATGAATTATTCGGCACATGTCATTTTGGCCGAGGATAAGGCGCACTTGGATGAAGTTACGAACCTACCCTCGATGTACAATCGGCCAATTGATGCATGTCCCACATAGGACGGTAATTTCACGTCTCCCATTTATTTTCTCGGGTGAATTCCACCGAGCAGAGAGGATGTTTAACGGTTTGTTCAAATTTTGGGAGAACGAGCATCCACGTCTACCTTACCAAGTCGATTCGAATCAAATTTTGAGATATTAGCTTGCCACTTCTTTTTTAGATGGAGAGATGATGCTCGGGAGTAATGTGTTTTTACATGCTCGTTGCTAGCGATTTACTATATGACAAATAGTTGACCCACTCAAAAACGCGAATCAAACCCAAAATGAAATATCTTGATTCAATGAACTAGCTCGTTCAGTAGGTCAAAATAGTAAACTAAATCCAAAATTGAACACCTCAATCGAGTAGCATGTTGTACAGTATTGTAGTACTCCATGAACATGTTGAAAGTCAAATTAATGAACTTGTTTGATATACGCATATATCCGTTCATGTGTGGATTGCAGACAACATGTTCTCCAATTTAAATATTTGAATGCAAGTTTATATCGAAACATGGTTTATATCAGTCTTTGATGCATAAAACGCGACCTCCCCCTCTCCCGGACTCCTGTTCTTTCTCTCTCTCTCTCTCTCTCTCTCTCTCTCTCGCTTTCTCTCTCTCGCTCTCTCTCTCTCTCTCTCACTCTCTCGGCGACAATCTTCAATTCTGTCGCACGCATCCGACACAAAAA
>NC_041393.1:458382729-458384932 GCF_002162155.2 Triticum dicoccoides
ACAAAAACCTTGTTGGTCCCTCTCCCTTTCTCTCCATCTCTCAATCTCTCTCTCTCTCTCTCTCTTTGTGTGTGTGTGGGGGGGGGGGGTCTTTCTAGTTCGCATTCATATATACACCATCTATAGGTCTCTCTCGCACACTATGTATGATACTCTAGCTAGTCCAAGCTAGATATCTTGGGTGCACTCATCGTATGCACACAAATTCCTTGGCTCTTTGCCCGTAACTCTCTCACGCACCACTATGTCGTCTCGGAGCTCTTCCCCCCTCTCTCAAACTCTCCATCCACCTGGGTCACACATACACATGCATATCTCACTCGCACTCAATAGGCCCATCTAAAACTCTATCTCTCTCCCTCATTCTCTCTCCATCTCACACGCACACACACACACAATCTCATGCCCAGCTAGCCAAGTATGATGGTCTCTCACTCAATTGTAGGCACACGTAGTCCCCCCCTATATGTATATGACTAGCTAATCTTAGTCTCCATCACAAACATGTGCATGGTCTATCTCGATTTCTCTTGGGGCATCTTCTATCGCGCACACACTCCCTCGATCTCCCAGCCATATAGTCCCCTCACGATCTCGAGGGGATCTCTCTATCACAAACACACCCTCTCTCCCTCCCCATGCGTCCATGCCATCCATGTGTCCCTCTCGACCTTTTTTCCTTGTTGGCCAGACCTCTATTGGACATGTGCTACAGGGGTGTCTCTCTCCGTTTCAAACAATCACACACTAGCTATCTTCTTGTATGTCCTCGCCTCACTTTTCCATCTCGGAGATGCACGTGTGATATGTTCGCATAAGAAATGAAAAAACACACTCTCTCTCTAATTTATCGTTTGTTGTCACTTTCTCTTTCACACAATACTCTTTTTGCACACTTACTCATTCTCCTTCACACGCACTTGATCTGTCTCGACTGTGGCACTCTCCTCCATCCATAGCATATAGATTTATTGAAAAGTCAAACATCACAAAGTTTGACCATGTACGTGGAGAAAAACAATTACATCTAGTACGGCAAATATATACCATTAGATTCACCATGAGATGTAGTTTTGTATGATGTATCTTTGGTATTGTAGATATAAATAACATTTGCGTAAACCTGATCAAAGTTTCCAAAGTTTGACTTCTAAAAAATTTACATGCACTACATTATCGAGCGGATGGAATATCTCTTTCCCCCTCTCAGCTATCTGACGCACCACTCAGCCTTATCGGGGCTCCTAAATCTCTCTCAAACTTTATTGGTCAGTTTGGTTCGTGACCTGACCCTCATGCCTTGATGGCCGGTACTGCCTGGTGTGGACGTGAGATGTAAAATATTTCTGCCTGGCCAGGCTTGTGTGGTGCTGAAGCGTTTGGTTCATGCCTAGGCCAGGCAAAGCATCAACGTCCCATCAATCAATCCATGCATCAATTATTTAATGCTAATATCCATCCATGTTGCTGTTAGCCTCGTGGCCGCACGACCAGGCACGGCCAGGCGTTCAAAATCGGTCGCTTGGGCCAGGCTACTTGCAGTGTCTGGAGTTCAGCCAGGCTAATTAAAGTGCAAGGGAACCCAGCCCAGGCGGGCTTTCTTTTTCACAGGGTAGCAACCAAACAAGCGTGCATGAAATCCAGCCACAACCCCAGGCCACGCAAAAGATGCTCATGACGCAAGCCAAACTGGCCTTATATCTCCCTGGTTCACACATACACATGTCTCACTCGCGCTATACATATAAACCCATCCAACACTCTCCGCCCTTGTTCTCTCTCCATGTGACACGCACCCCCCTAAGTACCATAATCCCTCACTCCATCATAGGCTCTGTTTGGATCCATGGGTTAGAGTTAGTTTGGGTTAGTTTGGAGTCAACTAACCCAAAAAGATCCAAACAGGAGGGTTAGTTTAGGTTAGATGCATCTAACCCATCCAAAAAAACTAACCCATCCAAGAGGTGCTTATTTGGGTTAGTTCTTCTCGGGACCACTAATAAACACTTTTTTCTCTCGCTCTCCCCGTAGCAGATCCCTCCCCACTTCCTCGAAGCTTCTCGTCCTCTCCCTCCCTCCCTCTCGCACTGCCCGTGAAGGTGCCTCGCCGTATCCGCGCTCCATCTAACCCTGCCATCCAAACACCTCTTTACTTAGAGTTAGTTCAGGGTATGAATCTAACTCTAACCTCTAACTGAGTTAG
>NC_041393.1:458385128-458403096 GCF_002162155.2 Triticum dicoccoides
TTGTCTCCTTCCATCCATACGTCTATATCGATATCTCTCGGGGCATCTTCTATCGCGCACACACCTTGTCACTCGATCTCCCACCCATGTAGTCCCATCACGATCTCCAGGGGATCTCTTTATGACAAACATACACTCTCTCCTCCCCATGTCTGCATTTTCTTCGTACGTCTCTCTCGACCTCTCTCCCTTGTTTGTCAGACCCCTCTTGGCCACGTGCTAGGGGTCTTCCTCTCTCAGTTCCAAACAACCACACACTATCTCCTCACCTTGCCTCCATTGTCGAAGATGCATGTGTGATATGTTTGCATAAGATACGCATCCTTTTTCTCTACTTTTATCGTGTGTTGTCCATGTCTCTTTCACACACGCACACACACTTTTTTCACTCTCTCTCTCTCTCTCTCTCTAGGGACTCTGTCACGTCCATAAGCATATGGATGTTTTGAAAAGTCAAACCTCAGAAAAGTTTGACCAGGTATATGTGGAGAAAAAAAATTACATTTGGAACAATCATTAGATTCATCACAACATGTACTTACTTCATACTATCATTTATCTTTGGTATTGTAGATATAAGTAATTTCTTTATAAACTTGGTCAAAGTTTCAAAAGTTTGACTTAAAAAAAATGGTGTAACTACATTATCGAACGGAGGGAGTAGCTCTTTCTCTCTCTCTCTGCTATCTCTCACAGGCCTCCCCTCTCACTTGAACTATCTATACCGACGGATTATATGCTCACTGTGTTAGCGTATAGCTCCGTATATTGTTTAGTTGACCGGTCAACCAATCCACATGTTGTGTTGTCAGCTCGTGTTATGTATCTTGGTGTGCTGGCCCATGTGGCAGTCGATGAAAATAAGTAAACTAGAGGCCCATCTGACACGCGGTGAATTAAAGAAAGTTGAAACCACTCGATGTAGCACCCCGCACGCTAGTAAATTGAGGGCACATTGAGGACAAACTTCTTGCGCGCGAAGGACGCACTCGTGCACAATTCACCACTACGCGGCGGCATGCACAGAAGGATGCACTCGCGCACACCCAGCACACAACACACACCAGCACACGTGTACACCGACGTCGCCGCCGGTTGAGATGGACGGCGAGGCAGCCAACAAGCGGAGGCGGCTCGAGCCAAAACTGCATCCGGCGAGCCTGGACTTCATCAGCAGCCTCCCCGATGACATGCTGCTCGTCATCATCGGCCTCCTCCCCACCAAATCTTCCGTGCGGACCGCCTTGCTCTCCCGACGGTGGCGCCCCCTCTGGCATTGCGTCCCCCTCAACCTCACCATCGACAGTTGCCCCTGCGACGAGGATTGCAAATGCATGGCCGCAGTCTCCAAGATTCTTTCATCGCACCCTGGGCCAGCCAAACGCCTTGACATCCGCTTGTTCAGTACCAACTGCAAGGTCCAACCCAAGTTCTACGAGTGGTTATTATCCCCCGCCCTAGATCAGCTCAAGGAGCTCAGCTTTGAAGCTGGACGATGTCACTCTCTACCACCGTCCGCGCTCCGCCTCACGCCAATGCTGCATCGCGCCAGCTCTAGCTCCTGCTATCTTCCCCAGATTAATGTCGCGCCCGCCCTTCTTCTCCCTCAACTCAAGCAGCTCGACCTCTTCGACGTTGTCATCTCGAAGAAGGCTATGGAGCACCTTCTCCGCAGCTGTACTGCACTCAAGTACCTTCCTCTTGAGCAGATCCATGGGTTCATTAGCCTCCACATCGCCTCGACGAATCTCCGATGGATTTATGTGTCTTCCTGGCCCCGCAACAAGACATCAATTGGGAAGAGATCATTCCAGCTGTTCCACATTATGGTCATTGAGAATGCGCCTTTCCTTGAGAGATTGCTTGTATCTGATCTAGAAGGTCCAACAAAAATCAGGGTCATTGACGCGCCGAAATTGATAGAGTTGGTGTACTCGTCTGCCAAATTCTCCGAACTCTTTATTGGATCTGTAATCGTTCAGGTACAACACTCATCTTCTTCTCCGTCTTCTTGAAATTCACATTTTTAAATTTCTTCTTGATGTATTTACGACCGTCTTCCAGAAAATGATTCCCACAAGCTTGACCCAGTCCATTAGTGAAGATCTTAGCACTAAAATCTATCGGCCCCAATCTGGATCAAGTTGTTGGATTCCTTACATGCTTTCCGTGCACGGAGAAGCTACTCATCAAGGTGAAACTTCTTTCCTATAAATAAATGGTAATCACAACGTAGCTCAATTTTTTCGTAATTTTCCCAAATTACGATGACAAGTGTAGTGTTCAAAACGGCATCTACGCACTGAACCGAAAGAAATGTTTTTAGTATTTTTTTCTCACGTGATCACCTGCATCATTTTTATGCTGTACTACTACTATAGTAGCCTAGGCTAGTCATAGTGGAAAGTAACTTAGACTACTCCAGTAACTCTATGGTTACCCTAAGAGCAACTACTACCTCCGTCCTGGTTTACTCTTCCAATTTTGTAGTATCAAAATTTGACCACAGATTTAACTGACAAAATGTTAATGCATGTCACTAAGAACTATATCGTTGGATTCGTATTTGAACATAATTTCAAATGGTGTAATTTTTAGTGACATGCATTGGCATTTTCTTAGGTAAATCTATGGTCAAAATTTTATACTAAATACGAGGTAGTATTCCGTCCGTCCCAAAATTCTTGTCTTACATTTGTTTAGATACGGATGTATCTAACACTAAAATGTAACTAGATACATCCGTATTTAGACAAATTTAAGACAAGAATTTTGGGACGGAGGAGTACAAAAGTGGGCTATGTAGGCCAAAGCATGTGCCAAATTCACTTGTGATGCATTTGGCATCGATGCCCCTCCATTGCTCACCTGGTGCCCCAATCTGGATCACCTACTTTGCTCCGGTGCCAAATTAACTCACGCAATGAAAAAACACTGCATGGGAGAGAGAAAGGACTGAGGCAATAAAAAACACTTTTTTGGGAGAGAGAGATGCTGGTGTAGTTGGTTTGATTGATTTGTTTATACATGTGGGTCTGTGTGCACATTGGTGCCAACTCTCTCACATCGCGAGAGCGGTGCCAAAATCTTTTGATTTGACATCGATGCATATTATGTGGCATACTTTTGCGAAATATGGCATCGGCCACATAGTGGAAGGCAACACGCCCAAGCTCTTCACGTGCTCCTAGTTAAATGAGAGGAAACATAAAGAGAGAGAGAGAGAGAGAGAGAGAGTGAAAAAATATCACTAGCTAGCCAACCCTATCGTATGAGCGAATGATATTGGTACCTCTTGATGACACGGCAATCTTATGCAGCCAGCTACTCTAATATGTTCTGTTCTTTTGCAGATAAAAAAAGACCCAAAAGTGAAAATGTGTTGCACTATAACAATCTCATCGAATGCCTTGATCTCCATCTTACAGAAATTGATTTGATCGACTACCGAGGCAGCACATCTGAGATTAAATTGGCTAGGTTCTTTGTTCTGGAGGCAAGTGTGCTCAAGGTAATGAGGTTTGGCGTTCTCTGGCGCAACAATGAATGGCGTGCTGATCACCGCAAGCGTCTAAGCCAAAATGACAAAGTCTCCGCAGAAGCTGAATTTGTTTTTGAAACATCAAGTGGCCAGAGACTCGAAAACTTATTTGCCCATTATTAACTTGTCAGGGCAGTGGATTTTAGTTTGTATGATAATGTTGCATCCAGCTAAAGTAACAAAAGTTCTTACGTAAACTTCCTAGTGATTCCCTCTTCCTAGGTGCAGCATTACTCCTAACATTTGTAATGTCAGTTTGAAACTTGTAATATTGCTGTGTCCTATTCCTACATTTTCAAAATCCTGCGAATCAAACAGGTCCTGAGTTGGTGATGATGTTGTGCCTCCCATCTTTCACCAATAGTCGGATCTAGATCTGACGCATACAAACCAAGGTTCTCCATTTTTGCAAAAAGATGCACGTACTTGTTCCCTATTTACAAACAACTCCTTGTCTCTCACAATCAGCCTTATCTCCTCCCCACCACATCTAGAAGGCGGTGGAAAAATCTGGCGCGATGGCTGCTGCCGGAGCCGTCCACCCCCAATCTTGGTGTTCTGTGCAATGCACGGGCATTTATGCATGGGAAATTATGTCGAACAGGGCTAGTTGTAAGCAGGCTAGCTCTACAGCCATGATGATAGTGACTGTAGACAGTGAGGCTGACTATGGTATGCCGAACATGGCGCCTATACTCAGGTGTCATCTCCGGCGCAGGGTCTTGTCACTTCACTATGAGGAGCAACACGTAATAATTTGACCAACGGGTAGTACAGTGCTAATACTAGTAGCACCACTGTCTGGATTTAGGAGTACTACCACGTCCATCTGGATTTTAGTATTTGACTAGCAATATCTAGTAGTAATGCATGTCACAAAAAATGTACTACTCCCTCTGTAAATAAATACATGGTGTTTTATTCCTGTCGGCGAGAGAACTTAATTTTTTTTGCTAACTACTAATAGGATTACATGCAATGAACTAAACACTGCATGCCATGTTTGGTAGTCCCAAGTCATTGAAAGCATGCACGGCCCACATCTCTTATTGGTTGATATGTCACAAAATAAGAAACAAGGAGGGAGTTAATGCATCGTGCCTCAGTGTTTTGGGATTATTTGGTTTTCGTAATGTGACTTACACAACATTTTTGTTTACATGCATTAACATTTTATTAGTTAAATCAAAGGTAAAAACTTGGCGCAAAATGCAAAGGGGACCAATAAACCAGTAAACATCAAACTTCTCTCGTTTGGCCCCAACTAGAGGTCCGGTGAGATGACTATACTGCACTGGCACGGAGGGGGACGCAGCTTCATTGACTTACGGCAACTGCCTTTGGGTGAATGACACATGGGCCCAGGGGGTGGCTGGCCCACCTATCATACAGCCAAAGGCAGGTGCAATAGAGGGCCGAGGAGTAGTATGAAATCCTACGCACCTACGCACGCTAACCAAGGGCAAGAGTGATCACTCGAATCGCAAGATCAGTTAACCCATGGAGGCGATGAGCGCGAGCATCAGCCGGCTGTGCCAGATGGTCCACGACGCCAGCCTGCGGCCCAGCAATGAGGAACGTCTCCAGGTAGTATTTCTTGAGGCCGCCAGGGTGAGGGGCCGCTTGGATGACAACTTCGTCTCCTTGTTCAACGAGGTCCTCGTCGGTTTCCTCGACAAGTTCACCGTCGTCAAGAAGCTCGCGAACGACTTTGACGTAAGCCTCCAGCCGACGTGCCCAGGCTCTGCGATGCCCGCCACCCTCAACACCCACTATGGTGACAACCTCTTCGACGCACTGGTGGCCCCACAACTGCCCGCCGTCGCGCCGGAGAATGTCCACCTCGAGGTCGCGCTCGCCGCGCAGTGCTTGGTGCGGCAAGACACCATCGACATAATCACCCACGTCTACGCGCAAATCGTCCACATGGACTACTACATGCAAGAGGAGGACGATAGGATGCTGGCCTTCTTGGACCGCAGGGCAACCTTGGACAACACTGTTCAGAAGCACGTTGAGCTCGCCGCCAATGCCGCTGCTCCTCACACGTCGGTTGGTGACCCGGCGCACTAGGGCGTGAGGATGTCGTTGATGGATCCATATGTATTTTTATCTTTCCGTCAAATCCATGTAGTAGTATATGATACTACAGTAATTATCTTACCTTTCACATCAACTTCATAATTTTCGTACGTACTCCATGCATGAACGGCGCCAGAACCAAACTTCTCATTACTCTAGGCAAAATCGTTATTTTCTATCTATCGATCGCGCCATGCAGCAGAACCAAATTTTACAAGTTACGAGTTCAAAAGGAAAAGCTTGCCGTGTTTGCATCGCACCCCCACACGGTTGGTCCGGCATGCCGCTCAAACGGGAATGCGTGTGGTGTTGCATTTTCACTTACAAGTGGGATCGTAGTTGAGCAAACCGACTATCGTCAAACCCCCACCCCGCCCACCGTGCAATGGCTGAGAAAACAGGAGGGAGAAGAGATGGCTGTAGCACGGACTCCAAGAAAATTGGTGTCGGATGGGACTCGTGTTGGTGGCATGTACCATACTGCTAGACGTGAATGCTAGTTATGGCCCATACCAGCCCACTATATCGAGCCTATATCGAGGTACGTAGAACAAATTTCCTGCAGTCCGTGCTCAGCCCTCCTCTATCTATCTTCTCGGCCAGCCAGCGGACGCGCGGAGCCCATCATCTGTTTTCTCACATGCGGCCCCACATGTCAGTGAAAATGCAAGAGGACCCACTAAACCTGCACATCTTTCACCTCAACGTGCTGGTGATGAAAAAAATCCAAGAAAGATATTCGGCGGCCGCTTTTGGAGTTACTCAAGAGTAGTAAGATTCTATTTACAGTTTAACCCAAGATGCACATCTCGTGGCTTCAACTACCACTCTATTTTCTTTCATGACACGACCTGGATGCTGGATGTCCCACATGTCGGCAAAAGGAGAAAGAACCCGACCAAATCTTTGGTTGTGCTCTCGGATTAGACTAGTTGTGCTAACTTAAAATTTTTATTGTGTACTCCCTCCATTCCAAAATACTTGACTTCCATTTGTCCAAAAATGGATGTACCTATATACTAAAACATGTCTAGATACATATATATTTTGACAAATAGAAGGCATGTATTGTGCAACGGAGGGAGGAGAATGGATGCAAGTTTTTGTATTGGGAAGAAGTGTACATCCATATATTGATAGAGCGCAATTTAGTAGATGTTCTATCACTTTTAGCTAGCACGGAGGCTATAGATGAGATTAGTGCACTTGTTGATACTCCTACTTTGTATGTGTGTTGCTGCTTAGACGCAGAGAAAAACAGACCGGAGGGAGTACTAGAATAGAGGCTAGACATGAGACTAGATGCGAGGAATCAATGTCTACTTCTTTACACTCGAAGAAGAAAGAAGCACGCAAGATCGAGCCTCCGCAGATCAACAATGAATGCATCGAGAAAGCACTAATCCAACTTACAGGAGTAGTAAAATGTATTCTTGTGGTTCTTGTTTTCTTTGGTCTTGCTTTTGTAGTCAAAATTATCGTTGGAGTTCGTGCGAAACGGAGATCCGTTTGGGGTCGTGCGTTGCAGTTGGCCTTACAAGTAGGACCGCAGTTAAGGAAACCGACTATCGGCAAACCCCCACCTCGCCCGTCGCGCGATGGCTGAGTTAGAGAAACGATGAGGTTGAAGAGATTGCTCTAGCACGGACTGCAAGAAATATGGTGTCAGATGGAAGTCGTGTTGGTGGCGTGTGCCGTACTCCTGGACGTGAATGCTTGTTCTGGCCCATGCCACCCTACTACTCCTACAACTTATACTATATAGTACTACTAGTATCGAGGATTCGAGGTGCTGGTTACGTAGTACAATATGGCTACAGTAAAAACACCTGCACAACGCGTGAAGCATGTGAAGCTAGTACAAATAGTGTACTACTATTGTTGATTGACCTCATCTGGTAACCTGTTGCAATGCACGTACAATTATGTATTCGGAAAATACTTTTTTACCTCGTCGCACCACTCACTCACAGAAGCGACTCGAAAGCCATTCATAAATTTAGTAAGTTTATCACAGGCATATCATTTTATTACATACAACAGGTCATCAACCAACATCGACAACGAGGATACATTATAAATACTAAAGTTTTCACCACACAACAAATAACAAGCAATGAAATGAACTTCAACTCAACCATTCCTCGGCGTTGGAAACGCTTGCTTTGAACCACAAGTGATTCTCTGGGATGGGCCATCCATTGTCGATCTGGAGACCAATGCAGGACTGATCATCCAGGCTGAAGCAGCCTACTATATCAGTACCAGGGTAGGGAACCACCCAAATGTCCAAGGTATAGACACAGTTGCTTCTCATAAATGGTAGTAACGTTGTGTCAACAGTAGTTGGATCGCCTTTCACCATCATTGGATAGTTTTGTCCAAGGAAGAGCGAGTTTTCTCCAAGACTATCAATTCTGTACCAGGGAGAAGGAGTTGGTGCTAGCACACTAGTATCCATCCCGAATACCATGCAACGGGTGTTGGAATAGGTCCGGAGAGTGTGACCATGGGAGACTACACCTGCTTCCTTAGCAGTAACATCATCAATGGGATGTATACACACGAGAAGAGGTGATCCATCGGAATTAGTTGCCAGGCGCCAAATAGTATATGGGCGCTGCTCGTCCTCATGCTTGTGATCATCACCATCGTCATCTCCCCCTTAGTTATAAAAATCTTCAAGTATAGGTGGTGGAATGTTCGCAGGACCTTGGAAACACAAGAAGAAGGTTAATTAGTAAAGGGAAACTTGTTAACCCGCATGTGTGTGGATGAAACAATTATAATTACGGTGGAAGAAAAATGTACCAAAACAACGACTCCATGCAAAAACAGTGCCACGAGTGGTGGCAGCAAACACAAGGCCCTCGTATTCAATTGCATCACAGTACTCATCCGTGTACAGAAACTGATTTTTGAGCAATATCCATCGAGTCAAACCAGCAAGGACGGCAACAAGCTTGTTGAAGATAGCAACAACTTCATAGTTGTTGTAATTCCAAGAGTGGTTGGGAACTCGAGAAATTGCTATCTTCCATAGAAGATATTCACCATGATTGTATTTTAACATGCGTACAATACCGGTGTGCTCAACCTCTGGGCAGTCTGCTGAGATTTTTGGAAGTGGAACCCGGTCACGAGTGTACACATTCACAAGTTCTCACTCGCAGTTGGACCCAATGTAAACAACCCAATCTCCATTTGCGCCTGCCCAAGCCTTTCCCTCAAGCGATGGCATCTTAACATCATACGTATCATTATCAAGCGGCATCAACTTGCACAGGGCGAGGCGTCCGTCGTGACGGCGCCAGTCATCAGGGTCACGGCGAAGAAGATAGGGGAGATCAAACCGCTCCTTGACTCTTGGGTTCCTTGTAATGATGTTATTAGTTGAGTCAAGAATGGACTTGAACGAACCTGCCATGCTAGCCGAGGTGATGACGTCGCACCGATCAATGAGTTCCTCCACCACGTCATCTTTCAGATCGGGGCAAGAATAACGGGGTCGTTTCCGTCCTGTTCCCTTCATGGAGAAGATGATCGAACAATAGCAGAAGAAAGGGTGAAGGGCTGAAGGAAAATGGAGGAGGGAGAGGAAGAGCGTGCGACAGCAGTTCCAAATCGAGAGGGAAAGGCGAAGAGTCGGTGGTCGGTTGCCAGTTTGCCACGGTTCACGAAGGGGCGCCCCGGCCTACACGTCGGTTCGGAAATACTCCTACTACTTGTTGTCGTCTCACTGATATGTTGGAACGGGACCACATGTCAACGAAACATGGTGTGTAATTTCTCGTGCAAAATGCGATCTGGCCGCGTTGGCCCGAGGTGCCGCATTAGTTATCGACCTTTATTTTTTTAATGGCATGCCATTCAGTTTTGAAGCACGACTAACTGGTACTGTATGCAGAAATATAAACTACTCTACCACTACTCCACCTCCAGTACTAGTAGTATAAAAAAGATATATAGGCTGGAGCTTCAGCGCTTTCTTGCCAAGGGCTGCCCACTTGCTTCTCACACTACCACCCTCTCTCCAGATCTAAAAAGACAACCCCTCTCTCCCTCCTCACCGGTGGTCACAGATCCATCGGGGAAGAAAAGGACGTGCAGTGTTGACGCACTCGTCATCGGCGAGCAAGGTCACGCACTGACGACAAGGCCGTCCTCTCAGACCTAGTGCCCGCGCTGGATGGCCTTCGTTCCCAAGCTCGCTGCCGTAGTGTGTGCGGAGGACGACGACCACGAGCGAAGCCACTTCCCGCCGACCCTCAGGTATGCTACCTCTTTTCGAACCATACCCTTGTTCTATTGCCCCATCTGCCACGTCGTTGCATGTGGATCTTTTTCCACTCCACCATCTTCCCAATTTGCTATCCTCTGCTCTGCTCGCCACGCAGACGAAAACCATAATTTGCACTATTAAAGGAAACCCTACTTCATGCAGACTAATCCATGTCTAGGTTGAATAAGGAAAGGAAGGGAGACTGTACTGTCCAAGAGAGTAGGCATCAAACCCGCATCTAGGTTGAAAAGGGGAAAATCAGTAGCTAAGGAACGAGTCTCGTGTCTCTTGGTTGAAGAAGGGTAGAAAGGCATGACAACGCAATAGAGAATGACCAGGTCGATCGGTTTGTTGTCCTCACATAGGAAAAAGGTGGCTAAAGAGAACAAAAATGGGACGTAATCCACATATGCTGCATGGATATTTGTTGCTCTGGGCAACCATACCTCCCTCACCACTCTGCGTTCATGGAGGTACATCATACTGGTACGCCCACTGTCCGAATGGGCCTCCCATGCTCTTATTGCCACTTTTTTTGCTGTTAGTATAACGCCAGCAGTCAAGTCAAGCAATGCTACTGCTAAAGTGAAGCCACATTTAACTAATGCCGCTCTCAGTCTAATGCCACCGATAAATTTTAGCAATGCCATTTAATGTCACTAGATTATTTCAGGGTTAGCTATTGATTGTGGATGTATTGTTGCCTTTACATTTTGTCTAGTGCCACTAGTATATCAATGTTGAAACTTGTTACCTTTACATTTTGTATTGTTAATTCTTATAGAAACCTTCCAGTGCTAGAGTTTATTGAAATCTGTTCAGTAAAACCATTGTACTGTACCCTGTAATAAACCAACTACTCTACTATTGCACTAGCCACTAGATTAGTGTATATTTGTAGTATTCGAATGGTGTAGAGTTCACTCAAATTATCCCGGTAAAGCTAGTCACACCTTTGTTAAAATTAATGTTCATTATGTTATCGGAGGAGGTCTATATGTTTGTCTCTAATGTCTGTCGACTACATACCTGACATCATGATGTAATGTTAAGTCATTTCCTTTTGTACAGTGTCACTGAATTGTCAAGGCGGTGATGGCATTTTATTTTAGTAGAACTGCACAAAATTTGCTTAAAAGAAGAGGAAAGGTCGGGAATGGCTTAGTTTTTCAGAAAAAACTATGTATGCCTTCCTGACATCAGCCGTTGTTGCTTTAATTATTCCTTCAAACAGGTTGTTGGAAACAGTCTTGCTACCTTTTCCCATTAAGAAATTGGAATGCTTATATTTGTGAGTCTATGCTTCAACTAGTGCCACTTTTATAGTAACCACACTTTTAATATATATGCAAACAGGGATGCTCGATTTTAGTGGAGCTGCACAAAAAGTCCAACTGGTTCAACATTAGGAGCATGTTTTTTTCCAAACCTTTATATCCAATTGGTGGCACTATGAGTTGTTCATTACGAAGGTACATGGTTTGCTACTATCTTGCTAATCTTTTTGTACTGTCATTAGATAGTAATACTAGTGGTTTGCTAGCTGCTTGATATGTTACTAGCTGCTTAATATTTGTGCAGACAGAGATGTCTGCCCGTTGCTATTTGGCAAACAAACAAAGTGTCCGCAATTTTGGTTGAACTGCACAAGAGAATAGTATAGTCACTGCATGCAGCGCCATTTGAAAATAGACACAAAGATTGGATAGTCACTTCATGGACTGCAGAAAAGTAGTATTGTACTATTTACTGGCCGACAGTTGGTGCTTCATTGCTTTGGTCTGATTATACAATGGGCATCATTTTGCCTAAGTTAAAGTTTGTATTCCGAAAATAGTCTCGCGGTGTGATCGAGAGAAGACCAAATCATATTGCAGTGGATGTTCCTCCATCATGTGTGGTTCATTCTCATGGTTCCAGCTGTTGGTGAAACCACTTACGTTTGCAAGAGGAATTGTAGACTTCCCAAACAAATTTGTCTTTCAGTCTGTACTGAATGTTGGCCAATAGAAGCATCCATGTTAGTAGGAAGAACAGATGTTTTTTCTAGATCTTTGCTTTTGGAGCTACATATTTGTATATGATCTGTGAATCATTGAGAAGCATTAACATGTTGATCTTATGTATGGGAATCGTACTAGTTAGTTTTAGTTACAACGCAAGATCCGAAGTGGCTGATCTTTGATTTTGGAGCTACATATTTGTATATGATCTGTGAATCATTGAGATGCATTAGCAGTTACTTATTTATGTTCGCTCAGTGTTTACAAGTTACTGATCGATCACTAGCTAGCCTACAAATGTGCTCCTGGCAGTTTTATTTGTGATGCAAGATGCGAAGTGGCAGTTTTTTGAATAAAAATGCCTACCTCTGAAGAAACTGACAAGCTACACTATCGATCCTACACGGATAAAAATGCCTACCTCTGAAGAAACTGACAAGCTACACTATCGATCCTACATGGATAAATAGCGGATCACGCACGTACTACCTCCTTTCCAGTTTGCAGGGCTCAATTCAAGAAACGACCTACTCGATCCTACACGAATAAATAGCACATCACGCACGTAGTAGTACCTCCTTTCCGGTTTGCAGGGCTTAATTCAAACCTCTCGCCAACCAAGGTACTCCCTTCGTCCGGGTTTATTAGTCAAGTGAGCAAAGCAGCAAGACCAAGGCATGGCAATAATTAACGGCATGCAGAAGTTTAAGCCTAATTAATTCCAGCGATTTAAGTGGCTGCATGCGTGCCCTCGGTTGTGACTCGTTGCATGCTGCTTTGCGTACTGCCTGCGAGCGATTCTGAGTGCCTGCATGCAGCCGGCCATAATTAAGGCAGCTAACTGATACAAAAAAGATACGCTTTAATTGTTGCGGGCTTTTTAAATCCATGGAATCATTATTGACAAGGTGGGAGATGATTCGAGTGCACTTGTTTGACCACCATGCCGGCGTGCGAACCAGAGGGACGGGACGGCACAGTCATAATTTCAGTTTTCCTAGTTTTCCACGGCAAGCTGGTGCGCTAAGCCATTATGCATTGAATTCCGATGACCGTCGCGCTACCTTCCCCCTATAAGTATTATTTCCCGGCCTTCTCCGGTGCCACCGTGACCCAACTCGCCATATCCTCATAAGCCCCCACCGGCCCGACGTCGCTCGCCACGTCCGCCATGCCCCCGCCCGTCCGTGGTAGGCGACGCCGGAGGCGATCACCACCGGAACTAGTGTTCGCTTTTTCACTGGAAGGCAGATGGAGGGAGGAGGTATTCTATCTGTCTTTAGATGGCAATGCGCAGATCGAGGAGATGTTGGAGCGTGACCGCATGGCGGAGGAGCAGGAGTTGTTGGAGCGCGGCCGCCTGGCGGAGGAGCAGCGTATCACCGATTTGCGCCGCCAGCGGGACATGGAGCAGCAGCGCACCGACGCTCTGAGTCGCGAGCAGAGCGCCCGCAACTGGGCCGACTACGTGGAGGCCGACGCCCGACAAATAGCCCTAGAGGCTGTCGGGCACGCACGCATTTGCAGCGCCGATTTTTACTACTAGCTCGTCAAGTGGGTTTACCGCTTGGAAGCCGAAGCTTCGATGGACCATGCCGGCATGGAAAGGGCCAACGCGCGCGAGAAACTTGCCCTATCGCACCTCTGGCAAGTCCAAGGCAAGGCGCGGGACGCCGGTGCCGGCATTTAGCGTGTACCACAGATGGCGGCCGGCATCGTCTAGTTAGCTAAGAGTAAGTTAGTACTTGTCTAGTGGGAGTAGATAGTTAACTTGTCTATGATGGTTGTCAACATGGAAGTTCAGTACTCTATATGTGGATCAGACTTGTTACTTTCCTCTGAATGTTGAACATTCCGTTTGAACGTATGGAATGGGCTGTTATTTTTTTAAATGGGTTGTATTTGTCCTCCACGGGTTTAGAGGTTGACTTGTGGGCCTAGCAAGTTGACGCGTACACAATCGGGAGATGATTGTACATGGAGAGGATGACAGCAGGGACCCGCCAAGGTCATGGCAGTACGCAAGCAAGTGCCTCCTTATTTCAAGCCAATAAAAAATGGCTCCTCCTAGTGAATTTCTGACATCTGGGTCCCATGCCATTGTCAACGTAGTCAATAAACGAGAGAATTCCACAATGAGCGGCTGACACCAGGGACCCAGCAGCTCGCCCATTTATTTTTGTTTTGGGTTAATTTGATAAAGGCCTCCGAGAAATGCCACTTCAATTTCCAAACTTTTAAAAATGTCATTTCATGCCATTTCTAGTGGCATTTTTCGAAGTCTGGAGTGGCGTTTTTCAAAGTTGGCAAACTGATGTGGCGTTTTTCAAAGTTAGCAAAAATTGCAGTGGCATTTTTCAAAGTCCGGAAATTGCAGTGGCATTTTTATGAATCGTTAATAATTGGAGTGGCATTTATCTAATTTGTTTTTGAGACGGATGCAGGGTGTCAACTAGGCTGTGCAGGACACTCTGGCCTGTCTAGACAGCCTTTTCCTTTATGTTTACCACAGACCAGCCCGGTAGTTTTTTTTTCTTTCTGAAAATGGCTAGCCCAGTTTTTTTGTGATTTGTCAAGTAAGTCGCTTTATCAGACCTGTTGGGCTGCAAATCTTTCAAGACGAGGAGAGCTTCATTCGGCTGGCCGAGAAAATGGCCTATCAGTAATGAGAAATAGGTTGTACATTTTTAAAACACATCAAACCGGCAATTAGTTTCAAATATCTTTTTTTTCATTTCGAGATTTTAAATTGCATTGATTTTTATACATGGACAATTTATTGGATTTTATATGGATATACATTTAATTTTAAAATCAGTCTGAATGTGACTCGAAATTTCGGGATTAAAAACAGTTCAGACCGCACTGACATATGCAAAATTTCGTATAATTTTTTAACCGTGGCCACAATATGGGTTGTAATGCTAACAAAAAGAATATGGGCTCCAAAAGAACCCATAAGAATTAGCAAATGGGTTGTAAACTATTTGAAATCATGGCAGATGGTTTGTATGTTGTTTTCCACATATTTGAGGCTTTCCACAGATGGCATGTATACTGTTGGATGTCCAATCAACGGCCGTCGTGCTTCTTCAATCTCTGCTCTTCCTGTTGAAGCCGCTCAAACAAGCGTCGGCGGGACTGCCTGCTCCCTCCTCCACGCGGCCGGCTGTGCTGCCGCGCAGGCCTCACCGCCCCACCATACTGCCATCGCGGGCCTAGCCATCCCTCTACTCACCCACAGTCACACACCTGCTATTATTCTCCGGCGACGGCAGACGAACCAGTAAACCCTCGTACAGTCGTACTCCCCTCCGCGTGGGAAACAATTACCGAGTCTTCCCTGCCTCCATGTCGTTCCCTTCCTAGGCCTCGCCGTCGTCCACCGCCCTGGTGCTCTCGGCATGGCGTGGTCAACGTGGTCAACGACCGACATGCATCTGAAGTGGACTGTACGTGGAGAGGCTCACAGCTGGGTCCATGGGAGAATGCAAGGATATGCCTCCTTATTACACGCAAAATAATGATTCCTCCACCTGACATCTGGGACCCACCGAAAGGGCCTCTGTATTTCACGGAAAAACGTTACCGCTGCTGATAGCTCGGACCCACCAGCTATATCTTCGCACGCAAGGAAGTGCCTCCTTATTACGCCCAAAAAAAGAATACTCCCCATACGATGTCCACTAAGTTGACGGGGCCTACTAAGTTGACGGGGACGAAGGGCTTTGTCAACTTAGTCAATATATGCACGATTCTAGCCCGACTGACCGTACGATGTCCATCCAACCGCCATAGTGCTTCTTCAACCTCTGGTCTTCTTGCTCCAGCCGTCCAAAGCAGCGCCGGTCGTGCTGCCTGCTCCTGCCTCCCATGGCCGGTTGTGCTGCCGCGGAGGCCTCACCGCCTCCATACTACTCCCACCGCTGGCCAGGCCATCCCTCCACTCCACTCACCCACACCCCCTGTTATTCTGCGGCGACGGCAGTGCAGCCGAACCAGTGAACCCTCGTACTCCTCTCTGCGTGGGCATCCACTGCCGCGTCTTCCGCGGCTCCGCGTCGTCCCCTTCCTAGGCCTCGCCGTCGTCCACCGCCGTGGTGCTCTCGGCGCGGCGTGGTCAATGTGGTCAACGACCGAATTCCATCGGAAGAATACTGTACGTGAAGAGGCTGACAGCTGGGTCCAGGGCAGCCACAAGGAAGTACCTCCTTATTACGCGGAAAATAATTATTCCTCCACCTGACAGCAGGGACCCACCGGACGGGCCACCAGTATTTCGCAAAAAAAATGTTTGCCCCTGACTGCTAGGACCCATCCGACGGGCCACCGTATTTCATGAAAAAAATGTTCCCCCTGCTGTCAGCTCGGACCCACTGGAAGTGCCTCCTTATTACGCACAAAAAAATGAATAGCCCCCCTGCTAGCTGGGACCCACATTTGTGGGAGGCTGACTTGTGGGCCTACTAAGTTGACGGGGATGCAGGGCTTTGTCAACTTAGTCAATATAAACGATTCTAGCTCCAGTGACCGTACGATGTCCATCCAACGGCCGTAGTGCTTCTTCAACCTCTGGTCCTCTTGCTCCAGCCGCCCAAAGCAGCGTCTGTCGTGCCGCATGCTCCTGCTTCCCATGGCCGGATGTGTTGTCACGGAGGCCTCACCGCTTCCTACTATTCCCACCGCTGTCCAGGCCCTGCGGCGACGGCAGCCTCACACCGCAGCCGAACTAGTGAACCCTTGTACTCCTCTCCGCGTGGGCTTACACTGCCGCATCTTCCCCGGCTCCCCGTCGTCCCCTTCCTAGGCCTCACCGTCGTCCACCGCCCTGGTGCTCTCGGTGCGACATGGTCAACATGGTCAAGGAACGACTTCCATCGGACGTGGACTGTATGTGGAGAGGCTGACAGCTGGGTCCACGGCCGCAGCAAGGAAGTGCCTCCTTATTACGCGGAAAATAATTATTCCTCCACCTGACAGCGGGGACCCACCAGACGGGCCACCGTATTTCGTGAAAAAACGTTTCCCCCTGACTGCTGGGACCCACCAGTTGCACCTTCGCACGCAAGGAAGTGCGTCCGGGCAAAAAAATGATTCGCCCCCCTGACTGCTGGGACCCACCAGCTACATCTTCGCACGCAAGGAAGTGCGTCCGAAAAAAAAACGATTCGCCCCCCTGACTGCTGGGACCCACCAGCTACATCTTCGCACGCAAGGAAGTGCGTCCGGGCAAAAAAACGATTCGCCCCCCTGACTGCTGGGACCCACCAGCTACATCTTCATAGGCAAGGAAGTGCCTCACAGTCGGGACCCACCTGGTCGAAGCGTACGTAGCGTTGTCATTCTGGTCGCGAACGTGTACGTACATACTAGTTGATGTAGAGGCGCGCACGTGTTGTAGTAGAGGCGCGCATGTGTCGTAGTAGAGGCGCGCACGTAGCATGTACACGTACGTACAGCGGCGAGGGTGCAAGAAAGAAAATACGGCCACGTACATACATACGGGCAGGGTCTCGAACGCCTACTCGCGCATACATACATGGCTGGGTCAAAACGGAGAAACACCGTCTTCATCGTGTTCATGGGGAGCCAACCGGCTGGGTCGGAACGGAATGCGTGGTCGTTTTCATCGGGAGGGCTTGGACGGAAAAGGCGATGGAAACGAGGCCTGGCGTACCGCACAATGGAGGAAACGGACCTCCTACGTTTGGAATGGGGTCCTATTGATCGGGAGGGGTGTGGCGTACCGCAAAACGGAGGAAACGGACCTCCTATAGTCGAAACGGGGGTCCTGTTCATCGAGAGGGGTGTGGCGTACCGCAAAACGGAGGAAACAAACCTCCTACGGTCGAAACGGGGGTCCTGTTCATCGGGAGGGGTGTGGCATACCGCAAAACGGGACTCCACGGGATACTATTCATCTCCATCGTCGACCTCCTCCAGCCTCCACGGGCTACCGTCGACCTCCTCCAACCTCCACGGGCTCCTGTTCATCCAGCCTCCACCGCGCGCTACTCCACTGGCTACTGTTCAACCACCCCTCCACCGTCTACTGTTCAT
>NC_041393.1:458403346-458423114 GCF_002162155.2 Triticum dicoccoides
CTCACTGTTCATCCAATCGGTCGGCTTCAGTTAGCAGCAGTAGCGAAGGAATCGCTCCATCGGGTTCAGTTAATAGCCATCGATCGATCGCTCGGGTTCAGTAACGCGTAGCCTGCAGTGCAATCGCTCGGGTTCAGTTAGAGCCCAACGCCTCGCTCGGGTTCAGTTAGAGCCAACGCCTCGCACACACGCGCGTACGTGTACTAGAGAAATGCGCATCGCTCGGCCCCCGACCTCCCACCGTAACCGGCAACTCCTCGAAATTTTCCTCCCCCTCGCTTCTACCACGGTTTTTTCCGTCATGGACGGCCCAAAGAATGTCATGCAGCTGCGTCTCCGGCCCGTCTAGGATGAAAAGCCCATTTTCTGTCATGATTTTTTGTCATAGAAGTAGGAGCCCACCACATCTATGATGATACCGAGTTTTGTCACAATTATCGTCATAGAAGTGTCATATGTATGACAGAAAAAAAATTCGTTCGGCCCAAAATGTCACGGATGTGTCTTTTTTTGTAGTGGTTCCATCTTATGATGGTCTTCACATCTTCAGGTGTCTCTGTTATCCTAGCACCACGTCCACTGCTCCTCACAAACTCACTCCCCGGTCGCTTCCTTGCATTTTCCTTGGTTATCCTCCCAACACCAAAGGTTACCAGTGCTATGATCCATTGTCCCACCGCATTTTCACTTTGCGGCATGTGTACTTTGATGAGCTGGTGTTCCCGTTTCAGCAGGTACCGTCACCTTCGGCATCTCCCGCGGTGAGATTTCCCCTACCTCCACCTCTGGCGGACCACTCAGCCGCGCACTGGGCTCGGCCCTGCCGGTGCTTCCTGCACCGGCGGCCCCTATCACCGCGGCCCCCATCGACGCGACCCCTGCTGCGGACCCCGTCGTCGCGGCCCCTGCTGCGGCCCCTGACACAGCCCCTGCCGCGGCCCCTGCCACGGCCCCCGTCGCGGCCCCCGTCGACGCAGCCCCTGCTGTGGCCCCTGTCACCGCGGCCTCCTCGGCCGCCCCCGTCGCCGCGGCCGCACCCCTCACTGGTGTGGTCACTCGGGCTCGGACTGGGACACTTCATCCTAGCACGCGCTACCCATCGGACGAGTACGCGTGTGCTGCATCTACCTCGGCATCGTCTCCACTCCCCACTTCCGCTCGCGCAGCCCTTTGGGATGCGAACTGGCTAGCTGCAATGCATGAGGAGTTTGACGCCCTGCAGCGCAACCGTACGTGCCAGCTTGTCCCGCGGCCTCCCCGTGCCAATGTCATCACTGGCAAGTGGGTCTTCCGCCACAAGACTCGCCCCGACGGCTCTCTCGAGCGCTACAAGGCGCGTTGGGTTGTGTGCAGCTTCCGCCAGCATGCCGGCGTGGACTTCACCGACACCTTCAGCCCGGTTGTCAAACCGGGCACGATTCGTGCTGTCCTCCAGCTTGCTATTTCTCGCGTCTGGCTAGTCCACTAGCTCGATGTGTCTAATGTTTTCTTGCATGGCCATCTCGACGAGCAGGTGTTCTGTCAGTAGCCTACTGGTTTTGTCGACACTGACTATCCGGACCACGTGTGCTTGCTCTCCCGTTCTCTCCTCGGGTTGAAGCAGGCACCTCGGGCATGCTACCAGCAGATTGCAGCCTTCCTTCAGCAGCAGGGGTTCCGGTCCACACGGTCTGATGCCTCCCTGTTTGTTTATCACCAGGGCCCCGCCATCGCGTACCTTCTCTTGTATGTCGACAACATCATGTTGACTACATCCTCGCCAGCGCTCCTTCAGCAGATCACAGCTCACCTCGGCACCGAATTCGCCCTCAAGGACTTGGGGGCTCTCCACTACTTCCTCGGCATCAAGGTCATGCGACGGGCCACTGGCTTCTTCCTGCACTAGCAGAAGTACGCCTATGAGCTTCTGGAGCGAGCGAGCATGCTTAACTGCAAGCCTGCTCTCACGCCTGTCAACATAAAGGCTAAGGTGTCCGCCGTTGAGGGTTCTCTGGCGTCTGATGCTCCTTTCTACCGCTCCATCATCGGTGCACTTCAGTACCTCACGCTGACGCGTCCGAACATTCAGTATGCTGTACAGCAGGTGTGCCTACATACGCATGCTCCTCGTGACACCCATTGGGCTCTGGTGGAACATATTCTTCGGTACATACGGGGCACCACAGCCATGGGTCTCACCCTGACGGCATCACCTGACACCAGCCTTGTCGCCTACTCCGACGTCGACTGGGCTGGGTGTCCCGACACTCGACGCTCCACTTCCGGCTACTGCGTCTACCTCGGGCCCTCTCTGATTTCGTGGTTGTCTAAACGACAACCCACGATGTCACGATCGAGCGTCGAGGCTGAGTACCGGGCTGCAGCCAACGCCTCGCGGAGTGCTCTTGGCTACGAGAGCTACTTCAGGAGTTGCTATGTGAGGTCATCAAGGCGACGCTTGTCTACTGTGACAATGTCTCCGCAGTCTACCTTGCTGCCAACCATGTCCATCACCGACGGACGAAGCATATTGAGCTCGACATCCACTTCGTCAGCGAGCACGTCGCACTTGGTCGTGTTCGCGTTCTCCCTGTGCCCACCGATCAGCAGTTCGTCGATGTTATGACGAAGGGACTACCCACGTCGACATTCGAGGGCTTTCGGTCCAGTCTCTGCGTCACCGGCGACGCTTCGACTGTGGGGGGTGTTGAACATGTGTACATGTACGTATGTCTAGGTTTCATATGCAGTACCTATCGTGTCTGAATCCCCCTGTATTTACGTGTATTTTAGGAGACAAGATACCGGTCGCACCCCTTGTACCTATATATATATGTGCCTAGTGCACGATCAATTATTATCGATGCACCAAATCATTCTCCACACCTGCAACTTATTACTCCCTCCGTCCCAAAATAAGTGTCTTGAGCTTAGTACAAATTTGTATTAGATCTAGTACAAAGTTGAGACACTTATTTTGGGACAGAGGAAGTACTATATAGAACTAGTGATGAGGCGGGGATGTGATGCTACGCATCCTGGTTGAATATTCGTAATGATTACGACTTCACCAACCGTCAGCGTTTCCAGTCTAGTATCTACTCGCTAAGTGAGGACCTTATTAATGTTACTCCCTCCATCTAGGTGAGTAAGTCATCTTAGGTTGTGCACCACGACCAAGAAGGAGGAGAAAAACGAGAGACCTTAATGTTTATTTGCTAATTAATAACACTGCATGTCGTGTTTGGTAGTCTCAAGTCATTAAAAGCATGCACATCTCTCATCTCTTATTGGTTGATATGTCAAGAAACAAGAAACAAGGTAGAAGTTAATGCACCGCGCCTAAGTGTTTTGGGATTATTTGGTTTTTGTAAGATGACTTACACACCTAGACGGAGGGAGTAACAATAGATGCCAGAACAAGAATCATACTGCTATAACTTTACATATATTGTACTCCCTCCGTCTCAAAAATAAGTGTCTCGAGGTTAATAAACAAAGATCGAGACACTTATTTTGGGATGGATTAAGCTTGAGACATTTATTTTGGGACGGAGGGAATAGTATTTACATTATGTGCAAAACTATAAAATTCAGAAAAGACGCTTGAATATGCTTATGTAAAAAAATAGTACTATTGCTATGGAGTCAAAAATAGCTTATTGTATGCTTTTTTAACCCTAGCTTAATGTATGCTTAAAGTGAAGTCCAGTTAAAGGACTTATTCATTACTTCCATGCATCCCCATACCACGTGTCCGAAAAGGATTTGTGAATGACAAAGAAACAAATGAACCCTTAATGTGCAGCCTGCCAAATATATCAGGACATAAACAATTCATATGTATCGGCTTCAAATGATTTCTTTTGGAACATACCAGCTACTGGCTGGCATATATTGAAATCATAGCAGGAAGCAGGCGGGAAAACATTGAGGGTGGTGTTTGATCTAGCGATCAAGGAGAGAAAAAGAAGAACTGAAAACAAAACACAAATAGCCCTTGGCTACGCTGGTAGAAAATCTCTCATGGGGGATCCCAGAAAGGGTGCTCTAGGTGTGTCGCTCATGCTTGGTGCCATAGCTCGATGGTTCTTGTGATGCTTGCTAGTGTTCTGTATGATTTGCTATCTTATGCCTGAAAGTGCATTCATTGCGCTGCTGCCAAATGTTTCCCAATAGCAGAATGATCATTGTCTTGATGCCCTTCTTATGTTCATGTGCGGCTTCGCTGATCATCTCTGCAATGATCTCCACGGCCTTGTTCTTGTGCTGCCAAACTGTGGGGTGCAGGGAGGTGCATCCGTGTCGTTGAGCAGTTTTTTACCAGATTGCTAATGAGAAGGGGCATTGCCAAAACAAATGGTGCGAGGTTTCCAAGTTTCTGAGGCAGAATTGGCAGAAATACTCATTTGGCCATCCTCTTCTCTGCAGCCGGTCGTTACACCAAAGTCTATTTTTGAGGAGTAGCCAGACCATAAGAGCCGTGCCGGTGCCCATGCTTGCCAAGGCATCTTCCTGAAACTGGTCTTGATCATTCCTTGGAATTGGCAGTTGTATGCCGAACTGGTGGAGAAGGAACCCGAGGTTGTGTGCTTCCACTGAATGGTGTCTCACAGCTGCTCATTTAGACTCAGGTTTCTCGAGATGAGCCATCTGTTCAGACGGATCACTTCCGGCCATAGATGTTGTGTGTTTCCATGGGCAAGGTCCAGGATCCAATTGTCATTGAGGATTGATGTATGGACTGTCCTATTCTTTCTCCTTGAGTGCTTGTGGAGCTCGGGGAATTCCAATTTTAGTGCTCCTGCACCGGTCCAGGAGCTGTCCCAGAAGCTCGCCGTCTTCCCATCTCCCAGTGTCACCGTTGTTGAAGCATTGAAAAGGTCTTTGTCTCCTTGGTCGCATGGTAGCCGCATGCCAACCCAGGGTCTGTTGGGTGTGATCCAAGAGAACCAGAGCCACCCAAGCCTGAGTGCATGGCTGAATGGATGCAGGTTTGAGATGTCAAGGCCACCGTTGTCGATCGGAGTGCACACCACCAACCAGCTTACTTTGCACTTACCGCCACTGATCTCTTCATCTTGAGCCCATAGGAAACGTCGTCTGATCTTGTCCACTTCGGCCAGAATCTTCTTTGGCACCTTCAGAACAGTCAGGGCAAAGGTTGGTAGTGCGCTCAACACGCTTCTGACGAGAACTCTCCTCCCTGCAATGGACAAGAGACATCCTTTCCAGCCTGCCAGTCGAGCTCTGATTCTGTCTCAAATGAACTGCAGATGCACAATCTGTAGCCTAGATATGGTGACTGGCAGCCCAAGGTAGCGCAGGGGGAAGTGATCTTGCCGTCCTCCAAAGTTCTGAAGCACGTGATGCATGTCAATGTGGTCACATCTTATGGCAGTGACAGAAGATTTCAGCATATTCACTTTTAGTCCTGAAGCATGTCCGAAGTCGTGGATGATGTTCATGAGCGTATCAATCTCCTCTTTCACTGGGTTGGCAAAGATGATGGCGTCGTCTGCATAGAGGCTCACCCGCAGCGACAGATCCCTGCCTGGTAGTGAGTCAAGCTCGCCAAGCTCCATGGCGCGTTGGAGGAGCCGGTGCAGAGGTTCTATGGTGATGATGAATAGGAGTGCGGACAGCGGGTCGCCTTGCCTGAGCCCTCTGCAGTGCAAAATTTTCTTGCCCTCCACGCCATTAAGCAAGGAGGAGGTCGATGTCGACAGTAACATAGTGATCCAGTTGCGCCATCAAGCTGAGAAGCCTAGGGCTTGGAGAAGTTCAAGTAAGTATTCCCAGGAGACATTATCAAATGCTTTTGCGATGTCTAGTTTGATAAGCAGTGTCGATGTCTTCTTCATGTGTAGCGCTCTAACTGCACTTTGGACATAGAGAAAATTGTCGTGCGTGCTCTTCTTTGCCAGGAAGGCAGATTGTGCCGGTGAGATGATGGAGTCGATGAAGTTGGAGAGGCGCATGGAGAGGACCTTGGTGATCAGCTTAGCTATAGAGTGGACTAGACCAATGGGCCTGAAATCTGAAACTGTTGTTGCGCCGTCCTTCTTTGGGATCAGAACCACCAGGGCGGAGTTGAGTGTGGCAAGATCGTCGCCGGCTATACAATAGAACTGGTATAAAGCCCTCATGATGTCATGCTTGATGATTTGCCAGCAGCTACGGAAGAAGACTCGAATGAAGTCGTCCGGTCCCGGAGCCTTTTCCGCCGGCGAGCTCTTGATCGCTTCCCAAACCTCATCCTCTGTGAAAGGGTTATCTAGGCCACCTCCTCTGATTGTGGGCAGCTGAAGTTGGCTCCAGTTGATGGTTGTTGGTCGAGCCCCTTTGGAGCCGAGGATGGAGTTGAAGTTTTCGAAAATGGCTGCTTCCTTGTCTTCGTGTGACGTGGCGATCCCGTCGTTCGTCAACAGGCTATGAATGTAGTTCTTCCTTCGGCATGAATGGAACTTTGCATGGAAAATTTTGGTTCCCGCGTCGCCCATCTTGAGCCAAGTCAGCCGAGAGGCTTGACGCTTGCGCGCTCGCTCGATCGCGGCGAGGCCAAGCAGTCTCTGCTGGAGGAGTCGCTGAAGGTTGAATTCTGGTGTGGAGAGGCTACGGGATTCCTGGGCTATGTCGAGGCGCAGGATGATCTTTGTTGCTATGTGGAACTGTATCTTAGCATCGGTGAAAAGGGAGGAGCTCCAGATCTTCAGGTCTTTTGCAGTGCGCGCCGTCTTGATGGACAGCCGCTTGAAAGCACAGGAGCTGTGGACCGGCCTGCTCCAAGCATGGTCGACCGTGTCATGGAAGCGCAGGAACTACGGCCAGAAGCTTTCAAATTTGAACTTCGCGCGACGGCGAGGAGCCGCTGCATCCGCGAGGAGCAGAGGGCAGTGGTCCGAGCACGCGGTGGACGCCGCCATCAGTGTGCTTGTGGGGAAAGGATCTTCCCAGCTGCTATTGCAGAAGAACTTGTCGATGCTGGCGAGCGTCGGGTTCTCGCGCTCATTACTCCAGGTGAAACGACGATTTTTGCACTAGATCTCTTTGAGACCGGCGACGTAAATGGCCCGCCTGAACATGCCCATGACCCTGTGGTTGAGATGATGGTTGTTTTTATCTCTCGCCTCGTAGATGAGATTAAAATCTCTGTTGATGAGCCATGGATCAGATGACGGGGGAGTTGTTCTAGCTAGTTCGTCGAGGAAGGCTGCTTTTCTAGCATCGTCTACTGGGCCATAAACTATGGAAAGCCAGAAGCTTTTGGATTGTCGGAGAAGCGTCACCTTGGCAGTGATCGTGAATTCGCCTATGGCGTGGGAAGCGATGCTAACTAGCTCAGTGTTCCAGAAGATCGCCGCTCCGCTGCGGGAGCCGATCGCAGGGAGGACGACGTAATCAGTCAGGGCAGCGCCACCAATTTCCCTGACGATGGTGGGTGTCCAGACATCTATCTTGGTTTCCTGCAAGCACAGGATTGCTGCTTTGTGCATTGTGACAGCAACCTCACAGATCGCCGCCCGTTTCGCCGGCTGGTTTAGGCCGCGGACGTTCCATGACATGATCGGGCAGAAGCTTTCATTTATATGGAAATGATAGTTGCTCCGGTGACTGAAAGATTCTAAATGGCCTCAGGCCCAGTACAGACACCAGCAAACTAGCAGGGGCACGTCGGCGTCCACCAATAGCGCCCAAACCACGCCGGCGAGAAGCAGAACACGCTACTAAAACAGAGGAAAGGAAACCTAGCTCTACCCGGCAGAATGTCGTCCGCCACCGACTATTACTTAGGTGTGCTAACATGGCTAAACAGGGGCCGCAGCGGCTGCTACCTCAGGCCCTGCAAGGCTTGCAGCGACGAGCAGGGAGTCCTTGTCGAGGCGCGTCAGCTTGGCGATGACATTGATGTCGTTGTCTGTGAGTGGATCATCGAAGCGACGGATGAGGGCGTCTGCTACCTCCTTGGTCATCTTCTCCTTCGGCCCGAGCAGTCCGAGCTCCTTGACAATGCGTAGGGAGGCGCGTTGCAAGACCGGTGTCTTGGAGGTGCTGGCGGCCCGGCGAGCGTTGTGCCTGGTAGGGGCCACGGCCACACGCGCCTTGGGTGGTGCGGACGGGCGGCGCAGAGGGGCGTTGGTGATGATTGGTGTAGGGGCTTCGGTGAACATGCGACGAGGGGCTGGGGAGGCGATTTCTTCATCGTTGTTGGCGATCTCGAGCTGGCAGACGCGAGTGGTGACCGCGCCGAGCTGCATCTCCAGCGTATGAGCGGGCGTGGGGGCGCACCTGTTGAACTGTCCGGTGGCCTGGGGGTGGTGGCAAGCGTGGGGGAGAACGCGTCCAGCTGCGCCTCCATCTCGGCGTTTGCCTTCTACTTGTCGTTGTCGAAGTCGAGGGGAGCGGCAACCACGGTGTCTGCAGCGGCCTGGACGTCCGCCGCCGAGTTTTCGATGACCACCGACGCTAGGATGGGCCGCTTTGCTTGTCTGAAGAAGTCGTCGACCGGATCCTTTCCTTTATTGTTGCCGCAGTCGCCTTCTACCGCATCGGAGCCCGACGCCACCCGTGGCGAGCGAGGGGCGGACGGTCGTCGGTGGTGTTGATGTGCTTCTCCCACAGACGGCCTCCTGCCGCCCGCGCAGCGGATGTGCATGCTCTTGTGGTGGCACCTGGCTAGGGGGAAGCGGCTGCGATGACGCGGGGCAGGCGCCGGCGCCGGCTAGGTCGGTGCGCGTCCCTGACGTAACAGGGCGTCCTTCCAGGATCTGCGACCAGCACCACCAGCTCCGCCAGCGTTGTCGTGGTCGTGCCCACCGCGTGGCATGCCGCGGCAACCCAGGTCGGCCACCGGGGCACGCCCAAGGCGATGGAGGCGATCACACCTCTGCCCGTCCTCGACCTCCATGGTCCAGGTGGCAGGGATCACGGTGAAGCGGGTCTGATCGTCAGTGTCGGAGTCGGACGACGGCAGCCCGCTTTGGGCGGAGTGCGAAGAGCGCTGCGATAGGGGGGTCCAGTCCTCGACCCTGTCGACGTGGATGACCATGGTGTAGTCCATGGTGCCTGGCGGTGGAGCAACGCGTCGGTCGGGTGGCAAGTAGCCCTGCATCTCCTCGACGCGTCCCGCGCCGCGCGGCAGGACCCCGAGCGTGTGCTTGGTGGGGATGTGGGCGACGTCGTTCGTCCAGACCCAACATGCAAAAGTCTTCGTGTGTCCGCGCTCCTGCGTCCTGCTGTCGAGGCGGTCGACGCGCACCTTCTTCCCGAGGATTTCCTAGATCCCTTCCAAGGACTAGTACTGCATAGGGACCTTCTCGATGACGACTCTGACGTGAAGCTGAAGCGTGTCGAAGGTGGCATGGTCGTGCTCATGCCACGGCGCGATGTTGAAGACGGCGCCGTCGACCCTGATTGAGCTGCGGCGTACTGCGTTGACGTGGTGCGTGGGCTGGCTGAAGATGATGAGGTAGTGCTCCGGGTGGTGAGCCGTGACGCGTAGCTGGCTCACCGGGATGGCAAGTTGCACCTCCAGTGCGTGGCCCACCGCCATGCGGGACGTGGCATTGGCGACGCCTGCCGCAGTCATGGTGACGGCGTGATTGCGCAGGAAGAAAATGGCATGCTCCGTCGCCGGGGAAGACATGGTCAGCGAGTAGCTCTCTCTGGGGCAGCGAGAGGGGTCGATGTGGAGCTGCATGGCCGGGGTGGTGGTGGGCATGGTGGATGCAGTAGGTGGCGAGAAGCAGAGGCGCGAGTGGATTGGTGCCGGAGGAGTGGCTTGCCTAGGCCTGGAGCGCTGATTTTGTGGGCACTGCTTCTCTATGTGGTCGGGCAGCTCGCAGAGGATGCAGTGAATGGGATCACGGCAGTCGGCATGGCGATGCTTCTTGCTGAGGTAGCGGAAGCAGCGGCCGCGGAACCGGCTTAAGAAGGCCGCACGGGCGGCATCCGCATTGAAGCCACTGCACCAGTCCGGCCACTGCACCTCGGGGCGCACCCTGTAGCCCGGCGGGCCGGAGGCAGGGCGTTTCTTCTTCAGGTGGCTAACCTCGGTCCACACACCGTCCATCCCCGAAACAGAAATGTGGTCAGCTGGGGGGGATGTGGCGATGATGATGGATTTAAGGCACTGCATAGGGGGCGGCGGTAGCTCGGCCTCTCTTGAAGGCGCCGCGGCCAGCGGCAGCGAGGATTGCGGCCGGTCAGCCAGATCTGGGGAAGCCTCGAGCAGTGTTTCCGGCACCTCGAACGGACCAGGGGAAACAGGGATATCCCACGCTGGTGGATCCGGTCCGGAGCTTGCGCTCGCAGCTGGCGATGGCGGAGGAGACGTCTCCATTAAGGCAGGTGGGTGGCTGCCGCGGCCGGAGTGGCCAGCGACGCGGGGGAGTACAGTCCTAACAGCACATGTCTAGAGTATTCGGCTGCAAATGATGAACAGGAAGCATGCAAGGTATAGAGTGTCCTTTGATCACAACCCACTGTAGGAGGACCTTTCTATGGGAATGCACTGGATTTGACGGGAGGACATCTAGCAGACCTACCTGCTAATCATAGTTGAGATCCAACCCAAAATCTGGTCAGAACAACAATACTGAGCTTGAAGCAGCTTATCCCCTGGCGACCATGCTAGGGTTCCCCTTATCCCCTGGCGACCATGCTAGGGTTCCCCCCAAATCTGCTACCCACCACCAAATCTCACATCCGATCGTTGTCCTTGCGATCTCTGCATGATTCCCAATTGTTCAACGCTCCCGCTAGTCGGACTGCATGGCGGGGAGGGGTTCTGCAACAGCGGCCGGCCCGAGACGCGACGGCGGCGGTGGCGGCAACCAAACAGGAACTCAATCAAATCTGACGGACAGGTTTGCGGGATTGAATTTGCATGGAGAGGAGGAAGAGGATCTGGATCTATCTGGCGAGATTGACGATCTGATAAAAGAGACACGATGGATTGCTATCTTCAGGGTTCACACCTCCAAACCCTTTAGCCATGTTTTGTTGTTCAAAACTTTGAGGAACGCCTGGATTCCAGCCCAGGGGGTGATCTTCAAAACTATAAACCCTAACTGGTTCCTTGCACAATTCTCTTGTCTGGGAGATTGGGACCAGGTGATGAAGGGAGGGACGTGGCTGTTTAGAAACGCAGCAGTTGTTATAGAGGAATATGATGGAATCACCAATGTTGAGGATTACAAACTGGATCGTATACCAGTGTGGGCAAGAATTGTGGGCATACCTGATGGCTTGATGAAAAAGAAGGAAACTGCAGAAAAGATTGCAAAGAAGGTAGGCCAACCGATCTCAGTCATAGTCAATGAAGGTCGTCTAAACCCGACCAAATAGCTGAGGGCTAGGGTGTCTGTGATGCTTGATACACCCTTGGTTAGGTTTGTGCCACTGACGCTCAGGGAAAGCAAGAGATATCCAGTTGAGTATAAGAAACTTCCTGGTTTTTGTTACTTCTGTGGATTGATAGGGCATGTTGTAATGGAGTGTGGTGATGGAATACACAGCCCTGAGAACTATGAATGGGGTGAATGGCTCTTCGTTAATTTTGATGGCCCAGCTGGGAGAGGGAATAACAGAACTGGTCGAGAGGGGCCAGCTAGAAGAGGGGGGGGTTTGGAAGAGGTCGAGGAAATGCGGGAGACCCAAACCAAGAGGAAGAGTTGGAGATGGACCTTGATGGAACTGATGGTGCTAGTGCAACTGCTATAGTCCCTTCCGTGCGCAAGCGACTGATAGGACAGGATGGCACTATCAATGGCCCGATAGTGCACACAGGTGGCCCGAGTGGCTCAGGCACAGCCCTGCCGCCAGGATATGTGTCAGAACAAATTCATCTTTTGGAGAACACTAGCAACCTAGAGCATGTGGATAAAAGTAAGATGAATACCCCGCAGAAAATTCATGATCCAAAGAGACTGAGATCAACAGAAAACAGTACGTCCAGCAACATATCGGCGACTCCCTTCGAGGGTGATCGCCGGGCGCAATGAAACTCATATGCTGGAACTGCCGTGGCATGGCCAGTGCTGCGGCAGAAAGAGCTCCTATGGACGTCCAGAAGCAGTGGGGGCCGGATGTCGTCTTCCTGTCTGAGACGCATCTGAATAAAGCTAAGGCAGGGAAACTACGAAGAAAATTAAAAATGGATTGTATGGAAGTGCATGAAAGTAATGGAGCAAGTAGGGGGCTACTTCTTTTTTGGAGGAGACCTGTGGCAATACAGTTGAGAGATAAAGATAAAAAGTTCATAGATGTTACGGTGGGAGATGGTATGGATGAGGTATGGAGGTTTACGGGCTTCTACGGGGAGCGGAAGTGGGAATATAAGCACTTGTCGTGGTCGTGCTTGCGTCATGTACACCATCGAGTTAATCTACCATGGATGATAGCGGGTGATTTTAATGAAATTTTGTATTCCCATGAAAAAGAGGGTGGAGCGCCGAGGCCAATGCACATGATGCAGAACTTTCGAGATGCTCTAGTTGATTGTGAGTTGGAGGATATGGGTTGCAGCGGTGATCTTTACACTTGGAGGAGGAGGAGACTCAGGGAACGGCTTGACAGATCGGTATGCAATGGTCAGTTTCATGGACTATTCCCAAATACAAAGGTCACAAACACTGCGCATATAAAGTCGGACCACAGACCCCTTTCATTGACACCGAGGGAGATGCGCATGTAGGTTCTCAAACCCATCGGAAGTGTTTTGAGTCGAGGTGGCTGCAAGAGGATAACATTGTGCAAGTGGTGTCCGATGCGTGGGAACGTTCAGACCCATCGGCGCCAATTGCAGAACGAACAGCGAGTGTCCATTCCACTTTGCATGAGTGGGATCGCTCGATCTTGAAGGCACCCCAACGGCGACTGAAGGAACTGAAGGAGGAGTTGGAAAAATTGCGGTCGGGCCCCCTCACTGATGAGGCGGGAGACAGGCACTGAATTCTGTTAATGGAGATAGAGGAAAATTTGGAAAAGGAAGAGATCTACTGGGTTCAGCACAACCGAGCAAACTGGCTCAAATTTGGTGACCGTAACACCAATTTCTTTCATAACTTTGCATCGGCTAGAAAGAAGAGAAATTATATAAAACGCCTGATGGATGACTCGGGTGTTTGGAGAGAGAGTAATGAGGCTATGAGTAGTTTGACTAGTGATTATTGTCAGCACCTCTTTTCTGCTGAAGTAAATGTACCGGATATGAATGTTATCAATAAAGTTAAGAGGAGGGTTACGGATTATATGAATGAGTCACTTATTGCACCTTATACAGAGGAGGAGGTAAAGAAAGCTCCTTTTAGTATTGGTGATTTAAAAGCGCCAGGGCCGGATGGGTTACACGCTATTTTTTACAAAAAATTCTGGCACTTGCTTGGAGGAGATCTCACGAAGGAGGTCCAGGAGGCTGTTAATACAGGCATTATGCCCGATGGGTGGAATTCTACCACTATTGTCTTAATTCCGAAAGTGGATAACCCAGAAAAAGTTACCCAATTTATACCCATAAGTTTGTGCAATGTGGTCTATAAGGTGATTTCAAATATGCTTGCGGCGCGCTTAAAGTTTCTCCTCCCAGATATTATCAGCGAGACTCAAAGTGCGTTTGTGCCGGGCCGCATCATCAATGACAATGTCATAGTGGCATATGAATGTCTACATACGATGAAGAAATGGAAGAAGGGAAAGGTTGGCACTTGTGCAATAAAGCTTGATATGCACAAGGCATATGATAGAGTGGAATGTACTTTCCTGGAGGCCATGCTCACCAAGTTGGGGTTTCATGCCCAATGATTCCGATGGTTATGTCATGTGTGAGAACGGTCGAGTATAAGGTTCGGTTTAATTCCAATGAAACACTCCCTTTTTTGCCAACGAGAGGCTTGAGACAGGGGGGCCCTCTCTCCCCCTATCTTTTTCTTGTGTGTGCTGAAGGACTGTCAGCATTAATTGCTCATGAGGAAGAGGCGGGGAACCTTATTGGAGTGCAGGTATGCAGAGATTCACCAACTATATCACATCTGCTTTTTGTGGATGACTCCCTAATTCTCATGAGAGCGGATAACCAGAATGCTAACACACTGAGATCGATCTTGGATGAGTATTGTGCAGCGTCCGGTCAACTGGTTAGTGAATCAAAGTGTTCTATTTTTTTCAATCCGAATACAAATGTGGAAGTAAAGGCTGATGTATGCCAAATATTGAACATCATGACTGAGACCATCTCAGACAGATACTTGGGCCTACCATCCATGATTGGTGTGGACCGAGTGGACTGCTTTAAACACTTAATTGAAAGGATTCAAGCATTGGTAAATGGTTGGAAGGAGAGAAGTCTATCTTTTGGGGGAAAAGAGGCTTTGCTGAAAGCGATGGCCCAAGCCATCCCAACCTATGCGATGGGTGTATTTAAATTCCCAAAGAAAATATGCAAGGGAATCACTGATGCAATGTCGCAATTCTGGTGGGGTGATCAGGAGGATTAGCGCAAGATGCATTGGTTTGCATGGTGGAGGATGTGTATCCCAAAGGAGAGAGGAGGGATGGGATTTCGGGACATTCAGAGCTTCAACTTGGCGATGCTAGAGAAACAGTGTTGGAGATTAATTGACAACTATGATTCTCTATGTGCTCGAGTCTTACGAGCCAAGTATTACCCCACGGGAGATATACTAAACAACCAATTAAAGAAGGGTTCGTCCTATGTGTGGCAGAGCATCTGGTCAGGAATTCAAACTTTCAAACATGGCTGTATTTGGAGAGTGGGTAACGGAAACAAGATTGATATATGGGATGACTGCTGGATTCCAAATAGTGTATCAAAGAAAATCCTTACAGCTCGTGGAAACTGGGTTCTCACAAAGGTGAATGAGCTCATATACCCAATTACGGGAGAATGGGATGAGCAACTGATCCGGTACAACTTCTGGAACATTGACGCGGAACGGATTCTGCAAATCCCATTATTTCATGTGGAAACTGAAGACTATGTGGCATGGCATCTAACAAGAAGTGGAGTTTTTTCAGTACGCTCCGCTAACTATAAACAGTGGGAGATGAGCTATGCATCACATGATAACAGCTTGGTCCGATCATCTATGGCACCGCATCAAGTTTGGAAAACCTTGTGGAATTTGAAAGTGCCAGCGAAAATAAAAATTCACATCTGGAGATGTCTACATAATACAATACCATGTCGTAGTGTGCTAATGAACCATCATGTGGGGAATTTATCTTGCTGTCCGTTTTGTTCAGAAGGAGCAGAAGATCTCGTGCATATGTTGTTTAAATGTACCAGAGCGCAAGAAGTGTGGAGATCTCTGGGGGTCACAGACGATATAAATTTCACTTGTCAAATGGATCGAGCGGGTTCAGCAATTATAGAGTTTTTCCTTTGTGATATCTATTTTCGAAGACAATACAATGGCGTGCTTGAGCTACCGGAGTTGTTCACCACAGCATGTTGGTATATTTGGTGGCAACGGAGACAGTTTGTGCGAGGTGAGGATGTTGCCTCTCCAGGGCGAACGGCCGTAGCAGTGGCAGCCCTTTCTCTGAACTATGCTCGTGGAGCACAAACAAAAATGACACCAAAAGTGAACATTTGGCCGGGGTTTTCCGCTGGTCAGATGGTCATTAACGTCGATGCGTCGTTCAGTGAAGGAGATTATGCAGGATCTTGTGGAGTGGTCATCCGTGACTATCGTGGAAATTTCATGTCTGCAGCGACAGCAACACTAGAACATGTAGTTGATGTTGAGACAGCTGAAGCCGCAGCTATACTAGAAGGAATGAAGCTAGCAAAGGAAACAGGGTGCCATAATGTGATAGTAAGATCAGATAATATCACGGTGGTGGAGGCACTCAAACTAAATGGAGGCTACTCTATGGTGGCAGCACCGGTTTTGGATGAATGTCGCAGTTATCTCGAAGATTTTGGGAAGTTTACTATTGAGCAATGTATTAGAGAGTCAAATATTGTAGCTCATGAGTTAGCATGTTGGGTCGTGCTAATAATCCTTCTCGATGGGTTCATGACCCGCCTGATTTCATTGTAAATCGTTAGCAGACGATGTTGCTATCCTTTAATTAATAAAGTAAACTTTTCAGATCATAGTTGAGATAATTATGGTATGTATGGTAATGAAACAATCCAGTGGCTCAGGCCCGTTCGGAAACATTGGAATAGTGCAAAACGTGGGAATGGGAATGGAAAACATGTGTAAAACATAGGTTTGGAAAAGGGAAACGTTTAGGAACGGCACGCCGGCCGAAACATTGCGTCGGTCGCTCGCTTGCACCGCGTCAGTCACATGCGTGACTGGGCCCATCCCCACCGCCCAGCCTCCTTTTTCTCCCGATCCCCTTTTCATCTCATCCTTTCAGGCATCTTCTACTCCATCCGCTTAGCTCTCTTTCTCCTCTGCTCCATCCCCACCTACCTCTTGCGCTCAATAGCCATGGATGAGCTCCACCTTTTCCATCGCCTCTCAAGCGCGACCCCCATCCCCTCCCCCACAGCACCATCCTGCTTCCAATCAGGGGCGTAGCGCCACTGCTGCAGCCTAGAGGCCTTTGGCAACGCGAACGTCAACGTCCTGCGGCATGCCGGAACCGGTGAAGCCACCGTGCTACAACCGACGAGGTGCCGTGCTTCCATGGCGTCACCACGCCAACCGGTGTGCTGCAGCCGTGTTCAGCACGAGCTGGAACAGGACGACGTGGATGTTGCGACCGCAATCACCACGGCCGCATGCTGGGAACCGGCATGGCAAGGAGCTGGAACCGGCACCGGCTTTGTGTTTTTGCTGGAACCGGCATGTTATTTTGCTGGAAGTAGCTTGATTTTTTGCTACAATCGACTCTGGAGCTTTTCCTTGCTAAATTTGCTTTTGCTGGAACCGGCGCATATTTTGCTGGAAGCTAGTGTTTTTTTGCTACAACCATTGAAGCTTTTTTTGCTGGAACCGGGGCAGCAAAAAGCTACATCCAGCACTGCCGGCGATGGAGACGACGTCCTGCGGTGCTGCATCCAGGGCTCGCCGGCCACCACGGTAATCATCGGTTTTTGCTACAACCGGTGTCAAAATTTGCTACAACCGATGTCAAAATTTGCTACAACCGGTGTATTTGCATTTTTGCTACCTTGCACAAGCCAGCGTATGGATTTTTTGCTACAACCCTCGCTCGATTTTGCTGGAACGGCGCTCGTTTTTTGCTGGAACAGGTGATCGAGATGTTACGACGGTGAGATCTGACCGACGAGCTGCGGCATCAAGCGTGAGCGGCGACGAGCACGATGGCGAGCTATGGCCCTCGCCATTGAAGCTGCAATCGTCGCCACCAGAGCTACAACCACGGGTGCCGATGTTACATGCGTGGAGCTGGCCACCGGCGGCGACGGCGACGGCGATCATCGGCGACGGTGACGACCAACGGCGAGGGGCGGACCGGCGATGACCATCGGCGGGGGGCCGCGACCGGTGGTGATTTTGAAGTTGGTCGCCCTCGCTCATCCATGGCAGCGGTACCCGCTGCTCCTTTTTTCCGTTGTGCTCGCGAGATTCATTTTTTTTTTAAGAAAGGAACTGCACGAGAGCCCAATCTGACGGCAACACGTGCTTGCATCGAACAGTTGGGGCTCGACCGGCCGAAATGGTTAGGCCGGTGCGCCGGCGCCTATAAGCGCCCTTTGGAAAATGTAGGGAAACTTTGGGCTGCTACTGTTCGGAACACAGGTAATTAACATACAAATTAAAATGCAGTTATTAACTGGTTGAATAAAATTGATGGCATCTAGCCCAGCACGCCCATTTACGAACATTGCCCGGATGGACACAACTCACATGCACCACCTGTTTTATTTTCACATGTCCTTTCCGTGGTCCATCTAGACCCAGTCCATCCATATACGCAGATTCTGTCTGATAGGAAGACAGCGAGTCCAGAGCTGCAGCGTTGCCTCGGGCATACGCGAAGAGATGAAGTTCTGGTGGATGTTTGAGTTCCTGTGAAATCAAAGGAAGTGGTGGCCTTTCCTTTGGTTTACTGTTCAGGCTTTCCTATGTACCGAACGCTACTACAGAGGAAAAAACTACAGGAACTCAAATCCTCCACTTTTCTCACGAATTTCCTTTGAACCAAACAGGGCCTCAGTGTGTAGCTACTCATATGTTCAATCCATCTAGTACCTCAACTACTAACCACGATTCAAACCACACCTCATCCACACATGAAAACCTAGTGTACGAGAGTATGAAAGCAAAGTGACCTATCTTTAGTCATGATGTCTCCTATTCTCAACAATTTCGACACCTTCAGATCCTTCTTTGATGTACCAATCTTGATCGATCTGTTTTTGCGAATTTCTAGCACGGTAGAGATACCAAATCAGGCGCGAGCAGCAAGCTAGCATTTTCTATCTTATGATATCAGAACCCAAACAACGTGCTCACATATATATACTACTCTAGCATATATGGTTGTTGAGGGCACTTATCACACACTAATTTCTTCAGATAGTGCGGATCAGAATTGATTACTCCCTCCGTTTCTTTTTACTCCGCGTATAAAATTTGGTCAAAGTCAAACTACATAAAATTTGATCAAATTTATATAAAAAATATGAACATCCAATACTAAAACTATATAGTATGAAAATATATTTCATGGTGCATCTGACAATATTGATTTCATAATGTGAATGTTGATAATTTTTAATATTTCATGGTGCATGGAGTATAACGTTAGTCAAATTTTACAAAGCTCGATTTTAACCAAACATTATATGCAGACTAAAAAGAAACGGCGGGAGTACATGCGTGAGGCCGGTGTGGAATTACTTCATGTGTGTACGAAGTTGAGATTATTTGTGTGTGTGATGAAGATCGAATGTCGGTACTCAATCAGCCTGGTCAATTACTACAAGTATACGAGATGGGAGATGATGGCCTTCATCACGTACGTGAGCATGTGATACAGTCGTCGTGAGACTACAACAAAGACCAACGCTTTTCGTGAGGTTATGCCTGAGGTATGTGCTGAATTTGGGAGCTCAGCTTAATATTGTTGCTACTTGCTACTGATAAGAATGCACCTCCTCCACCACACCTTCCAGTCCCCGCCCCCACAAGCCATTGGAACATGTTGTAGAAGATGAGGCTTGGGCCGCGCAACACAATTGCATTGATCGGTGGTGCACCCGGCACGTATATATGATGTACAAGATGGGGCTACAACCTCAACTATACAACAGAACTAGGAGGTGGGCCCAACACACAATATACACGCACATAATATATTCAACACCCTTCCGTAGTCGAAGCGTCGCCACAGACGCAGAGACTGGACCGGAACTCCTCGAAGGTGGAAGTAGGCAGTCCCTAGTCATCACATTGGCGAACTGTTGTGCGGTCGGAATATGGAGAAACCCGAATGTGTCCAAGGGCCACATGTTCACGCACAAAGTGAATGTCCAGCTCAATGTGCTTGGTCCGGCGATGATGAACGGGGTTGGCGGAAAGGTACACCGCAGAGACGTTGTCACAGTAGACAACCGTAGCCTGGGAGACATCATGATGCAACTCTTGAAGTAGCCGGCGGCTGGAGGAGTGGTCGCGGCGGCGGCCCGAGGAGCGGCGGCCAGAGAGGCGGCGACCAAGGAGGCGACGGCGGCTAGGGAGGCGGTGGCGGCTGGAAGAGTGGTCACGGCGGCGGCTAGAGAGCGGCGGCGGCGCGGCGGGGATGGGCGACGGCGGCGGCACGGGCAGTGGCGGCGGCG
>NC_041393.1:458423320-458457375 GCF_002162155.2 Triticum dicoccoides
GCTGTAGGAAGCGGCAGCGGGTGGCAGCTGTTGGAGGGAGAGGTGGCGCGGCGGTGGTGGCTATGGAGAATAGCGGCAGTGGCGGCTAGAGGGAAAGAGGGTGGAAGCGGGGTTGGGGAAGGGCGGCGACACGGGGCAGCGGCGGCGGCGGCAGGTGTGGCGGCGGGATGGAGCGGCGGCTAGGGTTAGGTCGAGGATCGTGATGCGATAGATACCATGTAGAAGATGAGGTTTGGGCGTGCAACACAATTGCATTGATCGGTGCATCAGGCACGTATATATGATGTACAAGATGAGGCCACAACCTCAACTATACAGGAGAACTAGGAGATGGGCCAAGACACAATATATTCAACACATGTCCTTGTCAGATGCCAAATAATTTGGTGTCCGAAAATGCACTCAACATGGAGAGCTCCCATGATAGTTCGTGATATGGACAAGGATGGAGTTGTATCCAGGCTCAATTCTACCTGCCTATGTGTTGCATCAAGTTTGTTTATGTTCTATCCAGTACTTCATATCTTAGATTATGGCCCAGTGCCCAGACTTCCATTATATTTGAAGAACCACTTCCTATGATTATTATGAGCTCTTCTGTGTGTATGTCCCATGCCGTATATGACCATATGGAATGGATCTATGCTATCTGGTAGAACTATTTCCGAATCCTACTACTAAATTATAGTGGAATTCAAATGCCATAGCAGTAATGGCATCTGGTATATTACCACTGTCTATGGACCTAATTCTTCCAAAGGGAAAAATGAATTTACGAACTAGTTAACAAATTGGATATACATCTAGTTTTTTTTTATTTTGATATATATCTAGAATGAAAACAATTGAATTATTATGGGTGATTTTAATTTTATTAGATCTCCAGACAACATGAACAGTCCCGGTGGAGATCACAATACAGAACTACTATGCAGCCGATAGTCAGTCGCTGATCAATAGACGATGCTACATCCAACGGGTGTGCTTCATTCTGTCCCGTGCATGCATGGTTGGATCAATGGGTTCGTGCAATAATTGGCTGAGCAATGTCGTGTGTGTAGCAGCACTCATCACAATGTTGCTTTCAGGAGTATCATTCAAGGTTTGGACCCGGAAAAAATACCTCTCAAGGCTAGGGGCTTTTACTTGGAGTAATTAACATGTATGACTACCCTTTTCTAGGAAAACTTGATTGGGTATTTACATGTATGACTACCCTTTTCTAGGAAAACTTGACTGGGTATTTACATCCCCTAAATACACATCTTCATACCTTGACACTATAGCAATCCCCTTGGCTAGAACCACAAATGATCATGTCTAAGATTTCATAATAATAGTTTAAAGGGTCAAATCTTCAGATTTGAGGAGTACTGGTTGGAATTTGAGGGCTTCTAAGACATTGTACAGAACAACTGGAATAATATTACTTTCTATAGCAACTCTAAATAAGATCTTGTCAAAAGATTTAGATCTATTCTTAAAGGATTGTTGAGTATCGTGATTATTAGGAAAGTTAGGATAGCGTGGGATATTATTCTACCTTGCATTGTACTTCAAGATGATCATGTACTTCTATATATATGTCCACGAGGCTCAAGCAATACAACAACTATCTCTCCAATATCTCTCTCCCTTCTAACATGGTATCAGCCTTATCTCGATCCTAAACTCTAACCGTCGCCGCTTCCGCACCCGCGCGCCGTCCCCGGTGCGGTTGGCCTCTATGACCGTTGCTGGGGGCCACGTCGTCCGTACCTAGGGTTCGTTCGCCGATTACGTTGATCGATTGCCCTAGAAAGTCTTTTTCCTGATCTGTTGATGGGATTTCTTTCTCTCTCGCTGATCGATTGGTCGGTGATCTTTTTTGATTCTCCAATCTAAGATCGGATTGAGTCGCTCGTCCCCCGTCGTTCATCTGCGCAGGTACTCCGACGTTGGACCGCAGCCTGCACTAACTCTCGTGCGGCGTCATACAAGGCCACCGCATGCGCACGCGTCCCACGCGGGCGTGGTTGCCGCTGGTGTGGCCGGCCGCTCGCGTTGACCCAGTGGACAACACGTCCATGCATGGATCTGGTTGCGTCCCGATCTCCTGCTAACTCTCGTGTCACTGTTGGGTTGCACGCTCCTGCTACGTCCGGCGGAGCGCACGACGTCGGGTTCCTCCGTTTTCAGGTTTCGTGAAGATCGACATCAAGTACAACGCTTTATCGTTGAGCAATGAGTTACCGCTGCGTCACCTAGTCGGCCACAACACCGTCGTCCTGTGATTCTTTCCGTGGCTGCACCGATCCACGCCGCCGCTGCGTCGCCCCTTCGGGCCGTAGCGCCGCGGCACGTGGTCTTCGTCATCGCCCTGAGGTCGTTCCCGTGGTTGCACCAACCTGCGCGCTACCGCTGCGTCGCCTCTTCGGGCCGTAGTACCGCTGCGGTCAGCCGCCGCCCCGAGGTCGTCCGCTTCAGGCCGTCCCTGAGGCTGCACCTACCCTCGCGTTGCCGTTGTGTCGCCCCGTCAGGCCGTAGCAAGCATGGCACGCGGTCCTTGCAACCGCCCTGAGGTCTTCCCGCCGTCACCCCGACCCGGGCATTGCCGCTGCGTCGCCTCTTCGGGTCGTAGCGTCGCGGCGTGCGGTCCACTCCGCCGTCCCCGTGCATCGACTTCTACGTGGTATGTGTCGCGCCGCCTTCCTAGGTGTGACGCCCGGATATTTAGGCTACAGTAATCCCCCACTAATGATGCCATGTCATCACATTACTGTTGCTAATCCTCGCTTAATCCAAATCATATTTCAAATTCAAATTCAAATTAAAGTCCAAAATTAAAGTTTCTCAAACATGCAAAATAAAATGTTCAAAGTGTGGCAAATATTACATAACTAATTATAGTGGTGACCCAACACTTTTGCAAAATATTTAGATACCCCTTTTGTGAATATATCAGTGGCTAAAAAGAGTTATTAAATGCCTTTTAAATTATAGAAATACTAAACTATTTTATTTGAACCTCGTACTAAATGTGGCAGTGGTATAATTAGTAAAAGAAATTTAGGTGTTATTACTATATTTTATAAAGCCAATTGTTATTCAAAAATAAAAGAAAAATAAAATTGTAAAAGAAAATAACAAAAAGAAAACCCCTGGGCCTAGCCCACCTAGGCTGGCCCAGCCAGCCCACCTACCCCATCGGTCGCCTTCTTCTACTGTTCTCCTGGAGCGACCGCTACAAGGGTGCGTCCCCATCCGACCAGCTCGCCGGTGCCGCCCCGAGAGGATAAGGGCGTCGTCCCCTCGACGCCTCGCGCCCTCCCCTCCACTCACCGCTCCCCACTTGCGCCCCTCGCTCTCTCTCTCTCTCTCTCTCGTCCACGCACTCATCCTCTCCTCCAGATCCATCACCGAGCGCGACCGTCGCCGCCCGCCTCACTCTGCCGTGGCCACCGGGCACCTCTCGCCTTGCCGTTGCATCCATGAAGACCGCCGTCGTCCGCTGCGTCCACTACGGAGACGAAACGAGCCGGAACCTCCTCCATCGCCTCGCGCCCTTCCATCGACCGACGCCGCTGCAACCGCGTCGATCCACCTCGCCTCTGCGCTCCTAATCTTTCGCGGGCCACCTTGAGCCACCCGGTGAGCGCCGCTTCTTCCCCTCTCTTCGCGCATCTTTTCTGCACCCGTAGCCTAGCTAACCGTCGTGTCCGGAGCTCGCCTCCGCAGCCGTGACCCGTCGTCGTCGTTGTTCGGCTCAACCGAGCACCTAGATGTGCTCGGCACACTCCCAGGAGGCCAACTCCGCCCCCAACTCGCCTTGCCATGCTCCCCTGCACTCAAACCTCGAGCTCGCCCGAGGCCGTCGCAGTCTGCTGCTGCTGCGCATTGCTGCTCACCGGGCCACGCTCGTGCGTGCCCACGCCGCGCCTTGGCCGCGCGCCCCACGCCCCAGACCGCGCCTTCGCGCGCACCCGCGCACCCGTCGCTCCCCTGCTGCCTCGCCACTGCCCGCGTTCCCCTCGGCCGCGCCCCTGGACGCCCCTCCCCGCACCCGTCTTGCCTAGCGCCTCGCCTGCGGTGGCCCCTGCGGCCCCGCCTCTCCGTCGGCCGGCCCAGCCACCACCGCGGCCCCGCACGGCGCTCGCCCCCGCTTCCCCTTGCCGATGCCCCATCCGCTACCCCACCTCGCCTGTGTGCGCGCCCGCCTGGGGTCGCGTGGCCTCCGCCGCGTCGAGACCTGCCGGCCCCCCTCGCCGCTCCGGCCGGCGCCCTCCGCGGCTACCCTGACGGCGCTCTTGCTGGCCTCGTCGAGGCCATGGCCTTGCCCGGGCGTAGTGCCCCTCGGGCACGGGTGCCCGCCCGTTAACCCGCACCGGCCCGCTGGCCTTAGGCCACTTGCCTATGGGCCCCACGCGCCCTGGCCTTAAAAAAAGAGAAGATAAGAAAACAATTAATTAATTAGTTAAGTAATTAATTAAAAAGTTGATTAACTTAATTAAATGGGTAAGTAATCTCTAATTAGTTAGGTGAGTCAATGACAGGGGGCCCCACCCCCTGTTGACTAGTCAAACGTTGACTGGTCAACTGGGACCCCCTGGCCCACCTGTTAGCCACTGGCTACACTTTTGTGTACACTGTGCTGGGTGCGCCTAGCATTTTAGTATTTATTTTTTTATTAAAATTAATTTTAAAATATTATTAAAACTTTGAAAATTAATAGAAATTAAACCGTAACTCAGATGGAAAAGTTTTCTACATGAAAGTTGTTCAGAATTTCGAGCTGAATCTGGATACACGGTCCGTTCGTCTGCCACACGTCTCTAGCATAGCGAACCTGCAAACTTTCCCCTCCGGTTCATCTGTTTGACAAACGTCCGGGACCGGGAAAACTTTCCCAAATGGTATCCCACTTCACCAGTATCGTGTAACACCGCGTTAGAACACCTCTAGCCCCGCTTATGATCATGTTGTGCATATGTTTGCGTGTATTTACTGTTTCTTCCCCCTCTTCTATCCGATAGACCCCGAGACCGCTGTTGATGCCCCTGTGATCGACTACGTCGACGACGACCCTCCTTCTTGTCTGAGCAACCAGGCAAGCCCCCCCCCCCCTTGATCATCCCGATATCGCCCATTCTATACTCTCATGCTTGCATTAGATTTTGCTACTGTTATTGTTTGCTCCTATTCTGATGCATAGCCTGCTTTTGTACCTACTATTGTTACCTACATGCTTATCCTAAACTGCTTAGTATAGGTTGGTTAGTGATCCATCAGTGACCCCCACCTTGTCCTTGTTGCCCCTGCTTCATCATCGACGACTCGATCAACGTGATCGACGACCAGAGCCCGACACCTCACATCACATCACGCCCCTTTAGTTGCTCGACTCTGCAGAGCTACTATCGAGTGCCGAGGGTGATCCCTCATAACGCGCTCCTGATGATAATTTTGTAGTGTAGCTATTAGGTCGTGGTCATCGAGGGTGATTTCCTCTTTCACCATTGCCGATACGGCTCTGTCGTTCAACACCTCAAGTGTGAACCTCGAGGGTGGTCCCTCTTACGTTCACCTTGATGATTACATTGAGTGGAATCCACCGGGGGCGATTCCTCAGGTTTTCCCCTTGATGTTTGGACACACGGTTACCTTGACTTTACTTGAGACCTTGGTGAAAGTCAGGCGGGCCCGAAGAGCACCCGCAAGATAATGACGTGGCATGGCCAGGCATTCTAGGCCCTTGTCGTAAGTCCACGAGACGGGGCGATGGGGTCACTTTCGATCGTGAGTCTCTGCTCGTCTCCGCAAGCTAATAATACACTATGGTTTGGGTACTTGTTCTGAGTTGGCCTTTGGCCTTTACGCACTAAACACCACGTGAGAATAGATATGGGCCTCGACGTCGTGGTATCAGCCGAAGCTTTGTCAGACGTCCAGTTCAGCAGTGCGGCACGGCTGGGCCGACACCATCCTATAGTGGTGGAGCCTGGTCTGCCCTGCTCGCAACGACCCGGAGTGCAATGGGCGATGGGCCCAGACCCCGGAGTGCTTAGGAGGTAGACCGGCGGAGACCTCTCTGCTGAGCCTAGGTAGGGCTGCGACGTGTTGATCTTCCGAGGCCGGGCATTGACCCCAGAAAGGTGTGTCCGGCCAGAGCGATCGAGGTGTTGGGTAACGTGGTGCACCCCTGCAGGGAAGATTATCTATTAATAGTCGTGTCCACAGTAACGGACGTTCAGACTTATATCCTGATCTTATACAAATGGATACTTGAGATATGTGGCTCCGGGATTGCTTTCTCGCAGGGAGTCGAGGAAGGATCTTTGGGCATTAATGTTACAACATGCTTGTTAAATATAAATTGTTGTTCTTTACTCTTCTACATGTTGTAAGATGCTCGGAGCTGCGTGAAGATGCTAGTCTTCGATAGGCTAGGCTTTCCCCCTCTATTCTGGCATTCTGCAGTTCAGTCCACAGATACAACCCTTCCATTTGATACAAATGCATACTTAGTATAGATCTGATGCTTGCGAGTACTTTGGATGAGTACTCATGGTTGCTTTGCTACCCCCTTTCCCCCCTTCTTTCTTCTTTCCGGTTGATGCAACCAGATGGTGGATCCTTGGAGCCAGATGCCACCGCCGATGGATGCTACTACGTAGAGACCGCCGACGACCAGGAGTAGTTAGGAGGTCCCAGGCAGGAGGCCTTGCCTCTTCGATCGTTGATGTTTGTGCTATCCTTCTTAAGGCAAAATTTGTCTAACTTATGTCTGCACTCAGATATTGTTGCTTCCGCGGACTCTTGTGTATCGAGCTTGTATTCGAGCCCTCGAGGCCCCTGGCTTGTAATATGAAGCTTGTATTATTTCATTTTGTGTCTAGAGTTGTGTTGTGATATCTTCCCATGAGTCCCTGATCTTGATCGTACACATTTGCGTGTATGATTAGTGTACGATCGAATCAGGGGCGTCACACTAGGCGCAGCAACGCCACCGTCTGCGCCGATCATCGTCGTGCTCTCAGGTTCTTCCTCGCCTACTTCAAGCACCGTCGCCACGCTTCAGACCTAGCCGCCGCCTCAGGCCGACGATGCCGCTCTTCTTCCCGGTCCACGGCGACTACCTCGACACCGGCCACCCAAACTCGATATCGACCACAGCGTCCATCGCACAACTACCTCGACAAAGGGCTACCGCCTTGCATGAGCAACCTCATCGGTTTTCTCTCCAGCCATGACTTCCGCGATGCATCGACCGTTACGACTGTGGGGGAGGGGGGGTGTCCATTGGCTTGCCTTCGGATTCTTCTCCAGTCTCACCGTCTGCGTGGTTGTTGTGACTGCGGGGGATGTTGAGTATCACGATTATTAGAAAAGCTAGGATAGCATAGGATATTATTTTACCTTGCCTTGTACTCCAAGATGATCATGCACTCCTATATATATATGCTCATGAGGCTCAAGCAATACAACAACTATTCCACCAATATCTCTCTCCCCCTTCTAACAAGGACTTAAAACATGAAGCAAAAACTTTCCAACCGTCAAGAAACTAATTGAACAATAATTCTATGTTCTTGCCCTATTGGATGGTCTTGAAGATCAAAGGCCATTTTACATACAAGAAGGTAATTTTAGAAAGGCCCTTATTGAGCACACCGCAAAACTGGTTGAGGAAAAGAGATTATATTGGAGGAGAAAAAAAAGGCAAATACTAGATGGCAAAATTAGGAGATGAAAACACATTTTTCATACTAGTGCACCTCAGAATTACAAGCATACATATCCTCTTCAAAATGTGATGATGGTTTATCTGCTAATGATCAATTGACTAGAGGGATCAGGTACTTCTAATGGTGTCTCTATGCAATTTAATATCAAGCACCTATCAGAGACTATGGTTTAAGTCATCTAGAAAATCCATTCGCCAATGAGAAAATTTTATGAAATTATCACGAACATGCGCAATGATAAATCCCCTGGACTTGATGGGTTTGATGGTCTCTCATGAAAAAATGCCTGCACATCATCAATGAACAGCTTTACAAGCTATGCTTTGATTTCTATGATAGCAGAGTGAACCTCCAGAGTGACCACGATGCATTTATTGCCCCTATCCCTAAGAAAGCCAATCCTGAATGTCATTCTGAATTTAGGCCTATCTCCCTTCTGAGTATGCCCATCAAAATAATCACAAAACTGCTCACAAATAGACTTTAAATGGTATAACTTTCATTCTCAATAAAAACCAGCGTGGGTTTATTAAAAACAAAATTATTTAGGGTTGCCTCTCTTGGGTCTTTGAATACCTTCAGATATGTCAGAAAAATGTCTGAACATGTTTATGTAAAAAATATTACTCCCTCTGTTCACTTTTGTAAGACGTTTTAGACAGCTGAAATTGAACAGTAGCACCGATCTCTAGCTCCCAGACAAATGTCCTTTGTGTTTTGAGTCATATGGGCTTCAGACCAATATAAAGCTCACCTTAGTCTGCCTGCTTCCACAAGTTGGACTACTTCTCTGACTTCAACTCTGACTTCGCCATGGGTGGCAGTAGTGATGCCAGGAAGATGCGTTGTGTCAGTACTCACAAGAATTGTTACATACTCTACTTTTTTGTGAAAAGGCTCGTTATGTATTTAGTGTTAACATTTTGGAGACAGCTCTCAATTTCTCGCCAATCTCGCAACTTCCCAACCAACCATGGAATATAGACGAAGACAAAACAGTTCGTAAAAAAATGAACACAGAACACAAGGGACACAGTCCCAGGAAAACTTGACACACATGTTCTGATGGTTGTCTGGAATCTCGGTAAAGACACCAAAACTAGTAAGTACAAGATCCTCACTGGAATTTTGAGTGAACATTCTACGCATGGTCCACCATGCCCGATAGTGTCTTTGTTTGCATCTCTTTATCAAATTCCCACGTGTGCTGGACAGTGATGAGCACCAGTAACTAGCAAACCTCAGAAATAGGTGCCGTCCATCTTAATCAATGCATATGCAACATCACTATGATATCAACAATTCTACAGATTAATTATGTAAATAATTGAACTGGTCCACGGAAAACCATTATCTTGATCAAGCACCATTTTCCCCTCCTAGAGGAGCAACAACTGTTTGTTGTCATTCAGATATTATCTGTGATTTACTAGCCATGGTCGGTTGTGGTACCAGCGAGAATGTAGGGCCAAACCAGTTTCCGTGGTTGGTGCGGGCGACTATGTGTAGCATGTAGCTCCCATAAGTTGTTGCGCTGTCCTAGATGGCGACAAAATAAAATTTTAAGTTCTAACAATACCCTGTTTTCTCAAGAGTACTTTGAATATCATGAAGACAGACTAGAACTATAAGCAGAGTAGAGGAAGCGGGTTGATTATACATAAACAACATGTTGCAAACACACTACTGCACATTTTACGCTGGAACTATATGTTAACAGAAATACCTATGTCAAGAAAGGAGTTCAGTTGCTCTTTGGATAAGCACTTCCTTTGAACCTCCAACTTTTGCCTTTTTTGCACTGAGAAAGCACTTTAGATCGGCAACTGTAAGCAGACGCAGCTCACCTCGCTTATGATGATCTATCACCTGAAAGCATTTTATGTCAAGTTATTAATCTATTGAGTTAATGCCAAAAGAAGTATATATACACCTAGCTTGCCCTCTCAAACACAAATAAATGACAGACACCTTCGCAGTTAACTCATCCTTGTCAACATCTGGCTTTGTTTTTGTCTTTGTTGTTGAAGTTGACTCATCCTTAACACTTCCTGGCTTTGCCTTTGTCACCTTTTTAGTAACATCCTTTTGATGATCTATTGCCTGAAAAAATTTAATCCCGAACTATAACTTCATTGTTGAAATCACCTCATACATAACTAAACAGTTCGCAGAGATTATCATCGATAAAAAGAAAATTAGGGAACTCACCTTTTTGGTTAGCTCGTCTTTGACAACTTCTGGCTTTCTTTTCGATGTTGTAGCAGCAGTTATCTCATTCTTGCCAACCATAGACTTCGATTTTGTCGGTTTACTTTTGTTCTGAACACATCCTTCTGAATATCTAGCACTGATGCTGTGTCTTGCGGGACATTAGGTGCATAATCTTTACTGTGAACACAATAATATCTGAGTTAGCACTACTGAAATGGCAACTAAGACTATTGTGTTCAAGTTCAGCTACAAATATTCCAGTAGGTTTGCGATTCACAAACTATTGCATGTGCAGTGTCAAGCAGAAAGAATGACAAATTCCTTGAATTCCTAGATAACAGCTTCCATTCTATGGTACTTTGTAAAACTGATGCAAATAAGTACTACCCTTCCTCGATCCCAGTCCAGAACATTTTTTGTTTTATGCACCCACATCATCCAATTACCCACAAAAAGCTTGACGATGCTACATGTATATATAGCTGCATATTTTCACTACATAGTACATAAGCTATCTTCAAACTCCAAATTTCTCACTGTGTGTACACACTAAACAAAACAACAATAGGGCAGCCCGGTGCATGTAGCTCCCGCTTGCGCAGGGTCCGGGGAAGGGTCCGACCACTTTGGGTCTATAGTACGCAGCCTTTCCCTACATTTCTGTAAGAGGCTGTTTCCAGGACTTGAACCCGTGACCTCTTGGTCACAAGGCAGCAGCTTTACCACTGCGCCAAGGCTCCCCTTCCCAAACAAAACAACAATACTACGAGAAAAAACTCAGTGGCTTGGTGCCCCTTCCCCGTTGAGCAGTTATTAATCTGTTGAGTTACATTTTTATTCTTTTATATGAAGTACGAGATATCTCACCTTAAGACGCTTTCATTCCCGTATAGTATCGACAAGATCCAAATTTACTTATGCAAACAAATATATTGTGCTTAAACTTCTTATTTGTTAGAATTAACAGTATTCTCTCACATAGCAAATAATATGAGAAAAATAAATAAAGGGCATTGACATATCTTCCTCGTATCCAAGCTCCTCTTTTCACAACAATCCTTTTGGTGCACTGCACAGGAAATATGGATGATTAGATCCTGTACGTGTTAGTACAATTGATATGTCTGGAACAGTCCCTGATTCGTAATACCTTTTACAGTTCCTCCTTCACCACTGTTTTCTAGAATCTCTGCATGCTTCCTTTTAGGATTCCCAGAAGTCTGCAAGGATGATGGGCCACGTTCAAAATTCAAGTCCCATAAATAATACAGCACATTGGTACCAATCCATGTTCGAATCAGGGTATGTAAGATAAATTTGTTTATTATTACTCCGTCCGTCCGGAAATACTTGTCGGAGAAATGGATGTATCTAGACGTATTTTAGTTCTAGATACATCCATTTTTATCCATATCTCCGACAAGTATTTCCAGACGGAGGGAGTATAATATATAGTCCCACAAAAAGAAGAAGGCATCTAGCAGGAAAATATACAATCAGATGACGTAAGAAAATCACTCCATGGTGTTTCTGTATAATCAACCCGCTTCCTCTACTATATGGGAAATTAATTGCCACCGAATCTTAGACACCCCAGCGATGTGGCGACTAACCACCACGGCTCCAACTTGCGACACAATGGCAGCATGCCTTGGCTTGGGGAGGCGCTGCTACAAATCCTAGACGCCCCAGAGATGTGGCTTCGAACCACCATGGCTCCTGTTACTGAATCGGATAATGAAACGGGAATGAAAACCCGACCAAGATTGGAGTTCAACTATGGTTGGAGCGCATCCGGTAACTATGATCCAAACACACTAGATCAAAGGTGTGGACACCCTTTTGGGTAAATGTATACCTGAATGACTTCCTTGAGAAGACTTGCACTTGATGAATCGACAGGATTAGCATGGCTTGCTTTAGGAAAACTTCCAAGTGATGATTTTGGTAGGCTGGTTTCACTCGATCTGTTTGAACTATCAGCATCAGATTGTTCTGATGCAAAAGATAGTACAAAGTGAAATTGTAGTTTCTTTTTCTAGTAAAAGGAATCTGCTAACTAAGAAATTGAATTGACTATGGGACGATCAACAAACACAAATTTACAGATGTAATAATATTTACCAGAAGAACAGCTTGTTTTGTTTTTATCTGCTCGTTTACTTCTGCTAAATGAAGGCTTCAATAATGTTATTTGCGCTGCAGAAGATATTTTAATACAGAAGAACTGCAGTCACTCAGTTGAACTGTGAAGAAAATGAGACTGTCATAATTAATGAGGTACGTAGATAAAACTCAATTAGCATAATTACCTATTAGGAACAAGCAACATGACTTATTAACCTGATTATTTGTTTGCATTTCCTAACAATGAAAATCAACAAAAAGAAGAGAAATCTAGTCTTACATTTGAATGAACTGGTTAGGACAACAGACTGTGATTGACAACCATGCTTGATGGAATGTGTGTCATCGCCAGTGCCAGCATCATCCAAAGACTGAGCTATCTCAACTTTGGTATTGCACAATTTGGCAGCCAAAGAGCAAAAGACAGCTGGTTTTGGGGTGCGGAAGTCTTGTGATAGTAGAAAATACACATGCATTTAGTAAAAACAGGCGGTGAATCAATTATTCAGCCGTACAGGCAAAAAAGTTCGTTCGACAAAACATACCTAAAGTCAATGATAGGTCTTTGGCCATAAAACTTGGACGAACTAAACGAAGATCCTCTGAATTTTCGGTTCTTGCAGTGTGCATTGCCAGTTTACTTGTGGCTTTATCCCAAGTAGGCAGAGTAGCCGTGCAGTTAACTACCAGTTGTTCCTGCAACATTACAGCCCACCTTAAAAACAACAGAGACCTACTATGCCCAATTCGTATAATTACATACTGGCAGATAAAGGTTCACATAGTTCAAAATGACAAATTCATATTGAAACGGATAGCGGTGATTTATTAATACAAGCGAAGTGCTTGCATGAACAGCAATATGTACAAAGAAGAAAATATAAATAGTCTTTAACGTGCATTTTTGTACCATTTTATAGTATGATGTCAAGAAAAGGAAAACGATATGAGGCGTTGTGACAGCAGCTTTATTTACTTGAAAGGTTAGTTGATTACCTTGATTACTAGTTGGCTCTGACCAAAGAAATTCCAAGCTAAAATAAGAAGCAAACGTCAGGTATGATCCAACATAGTTATTATTTCTCGCATTCTAAAAAAAATAGTCCCTAGTCATTGAGTAAAGATAAACAGCAATATTAGTATGATCCGACATAGGATCTGAACACACATCCCAAGGGACCAGACTTATGATTATCCTGTAGATACCATATGTCTTTTACGCTTAAATGCTAATCCATATCTACACTGCCATGCATAACTCTCATACAACACCAGGAAACATGGTTTTCAGCAACTCCTGATTACAACAACTAGAAGCATGTATGCCAATTCACAGTTATAGAGGATATTTCTACCAGACAACAGAATACTCATCACCTTTCAACAATTCTATAAAGGACCGCATGGAAGACATTGCCTTTGATGCTCTAACAGATTTTGGGGCAGGCTGAAGCCCCGGACCTTGGAGGACAAATGGAGAAGGCAACCTACATAAGTTGGATAAAGGTAATTAAAGCAGAACATCAGATGCATGTTGACATGGAACTGATAAATAATAATGATCGGCATATTAATAACAACTGTAACAGCACTGAATGTACAATTGTACTTGAAAAATCATAACCATTGCTTCTCGCAGGAAGCTCCGCATGTTAGTTTAACTGCTGCATGGTAACTGTAGTTCATCTCCAGACCATGCTACAGAACGCAAAATTTGTGAAATGGGAACAAAATGTTAAATACAGGAAATACTCCTGAGGGAAAGCATACCAAATCAAAAATAAATATTGAGATGGTAGGAAATGCCAAATATACCACCTTAACTGAGCAAAGCTCTGTAAAGCTGTCCAAGATCTGTCCAGAAGGAGGTAGTTCACTAAAACCTATGAAAGTAAAACAAATATCTTGAGAAGAATGTGAGATGATGTAGCAAGTAATACTAAAACTCTAGCTTACCAATCACATGGCCTTCTTGTAATGTTGGAAGAATTGCACAAGCTGTCTGGAGGTTATAACCATCCAAGCTTACTTCCTTAATATGTTGGAACGTTTCCATCACATTGGAGCTAGCAACATCTGAGATCTAGCAGCAATACATAATGATTAACTAAGCTAGTTTTTGTTGTAAGGTGCCCAATGAACAATGAAGAATACCTCAAGTGTAGTAAAGCAAAATGCATCAGGTGAGACAACAAACTCATAATCATCATTTAGTCCAGATCTGACTTCCTGTACCAATTCGACAACCAAAGATGGTAAGCTACAAAATCATATAATATCAAAGGCTCGTATTAAGACAGACAATGACAATTAACGGAAATAGTGTAGCCAAACCATTTAATAGCTCATTTGCAACAAGCAACAGAAAACAAATTTGAGAGAGAACAACAATTTGTGTAACACTACAAAAAGCACTCTATCTGGATACAGTCTGTGGTTTTCTATATAGTAATACGGAGTACTTGCCCTGTTGACTGAAATAAATTATTTCACCATCTTTGGTAGCAGAAGGCCAAACATTGCCTGTATTTTATATGAACCATAGTGGGCTTATGCTCGAATAACAGAAGTATGTTAGTGCGCTCACATTCTGATGCTCAACCGGAAATGCTTAACAAGAGGTTCACGAGTTGGTCATGGCAACAGGATGTACACATGATACTAATGAAGGGATGAACACTTGAGTTGCAAAGACGGCACTTAAGTTCTGAAGTTAACTGATAATTCCTGTGTCCCAGCAATCTACAGGTTGATTTTGGTACAATAAATTTTATTAAGTTCGGACTGCATAAAGCTTGCTCTAACCAAGCTTAGGCAATGCAGTTGGCTTCTGTACAGACTAAAAAATGATGACTGCTGCATGGGTGTTGGTCATGTGCTTTCCACAGTAATTTTCCATCCATTCTGGATCAGGCTTGAATTGATCAATTAGTACCATGCACAATCATGTGCGCATATGCAGACTAGGCATGGCATTTATATACACACCAACATGCAGCAATCCAAAGCTACGTGAACATGGTGAAAAGCAGCATACCACATTCAACACGCAGAGATCAGTCCTCTCCTCGCTCGCTGCAAACATCGACTGGGCGTATATGCTGTCCCCGACAAAGCTCCATCCACGCTCAAGCATCAGACATTGCAGTCCACACTCAACCGCTTTTGCAACCAGCGCGCCTGAGCACACCACCTCCTCCTCCTCGCCAACCTTACAACGGAGGACGCAAAATTGCTAAATTAGCCAGCAAATACTCGTAGCATCAAAACGTCGAGCAGGTGAGGGACACGCTCACCGAGGAGCCTGTGAAGGCAGCCGCGATCTCGGAGGCCACCTGGGCGGCCGCGTGGGACTGGCATCTCTGCAATGATCAGAACCCACGGGTCACGTCTCTTCGCCAAGGACGGAACGAAAGCGAAGCAGTTGAGCGAGACCTGGTAGACCACGAGGGCGTCGGCTGGGGACTGGGGGAGGCACGCGAGACGGTGGCGGCGGGACAGCCTGCAGCAGAGGATGTCGAGGTCGAGGGATGGAACTGCGGCGGAGAAGGAGACCTGCCGGAGGAGGAACGGCGGCGACGGGGCGGAGGATGAGGTGACGGGGACAGCGCGCACGAGGACCTTGTTGCGGAACATGGCGAGTGTGCCCGGCCCTGAACCTTCTGAATCTTCTGCAACAGCACCTCTGAAGAATGGCGACATGCCGGTTCAGTACAACTTCAGCGCTCAGGATGCAACCGGGGGAACGAAAACCAGAGATCCAACGGCTGCTGAGGCCCCCTCCTATCCATACCAAAGCTACTACCTCCTTTCCGATTTATAGGGCTCAATTCAAAAATCTCACCAACTATTATTTGGTTTTAGGCTTTTAGCCCAAGTTTGCCTTGCCAAATATTCGGATAGGCAAAATTTTGATCAAACATTTTTCTTACTCCTTAGTTGGCTAACATTCACAAGCAAATGAACTAGAATTGACAATCCCTCGTTATTACCACTAAAGTTGTTATAGTGATGTAATACCCATCAAAACCGGTTAGTATTTATTTGAAAATACTCTAATTCCGCCGTTTGATTCCAATGTAACATCAATCGCCTCATGCAATTGCCATGTGCCATGTGGGCCTCGCGCACTAGCATCTCTCTCTCTCGCTCTCTCTCTCTCTCTCTCATCTCCTCCTATCCAGATCAAGACAGGGCACGGGAACCGTTGTCACCACTGTCGAGGGTTGCTCCCTTTCTCCTCCTCATCCCCCATCCCATGTTTGAAGGATGTTGCAAGCCCTGTTGCCCCACCACGAATGCTGCAATCCCAAACATTTGCCGCCCACAAATGATGACATCATTGCGCTGCCGCTACAAGCAGCGCCCGGGGACGAAGGCACGAAGCACCATTGCAACGCCCCAGGAGATAGCATGTTGTTGCACTGCAACATGGAGCCGGCTATGAGTGAGGGCATCGCCGGTTGGTAGCATCACAACTGATGTGAGGTCATCGGTGCTGCAATGGAGCTTCCGCCGTGGTCGTCAGTGCTACAATGGAGCATCGTTGTTCTCTTACCACCCGATCGTGCTGCAAGGAGTGGTGTGAGATGAGCGGCGGCGATGCTGTGATGCACCGACGTTGTGGGATGGTGACGTTGTAGGGAGTGGTATGGATGGGGTGCGGGATTGGTGCATGAGTGTTGCCGGGTAGCAATAGAGCATCACCGGTGCTACGCCGTCGGAGCATCGCCGGTTGATGCAACCATCTCTTGAAACACCCAGAGCTCGCCAGGGTTGCATGTTGCAATCATGACCGATGCGTGACGAGCTTGCCGACGGTATTGCTCTCGACTGACCGACAACTGGTCTACTGCAATTTGAGGGTTGCATCTGGTGCACGCATGCGCGCGACCCGATGGTTGGAGGCGCTACGGGAGACATGAGCATGTAGGGATGGGAGCGATGGCATGGTTCTGTCATTAGGGGATCTAGAACCATGTCAGATTGTATTAAAGAAAATCAACTGCTGCCAAACGACTTATCTTTTCCTAAGATCAGGCGGTTGATTCCTAGAAGACGCCTTTTTTTACGAGAGGAAAAATTGTTTAGTGGTGTGTTTAGGGTTGTTTGGTTCACACCTTCGGCTAACGACCAACAGTATGTCGAGCGCCAATCTACGTCAAGATTCGAAAAGTCGTTTGTGTATTTCATGTATTCCCCGTCATATATCCCTCCAAGTATATCTATAATTGCATCGTAAATAGAAAGCAATATAAATGTTTATGTGGGGTCGTTTAGGTAAAACCTCATGCAAAATCCTAAGGATTGGAGTGGAAAGGGCATCATAATCTTTTCTTTTTCTTCTCCTTTGATTTTGAAATTCAGTAAACCAAATCAGCCTTTGCCACGCCCACGCGCATGCACGATGCACAAACACAAACATGCAATGCGGCCATAGTAGCTATCGAGGTTTGAGATCTACTGCCAAACATTGTTGTTTCATTGTTTGCATAACAGTATCTCTCGTCACCAACTTTTTATTACTTGTAAACTGAGCGTACTTCGGATGATTAGCTTTCTTGTGGTGGAACCATTCCAGGATTCAAGCCCTATACTAAGCATTGGTGCTCGTTTTTTTTGAATTTATGTCAGTCTTTTCGATGATGTTCGTTCGGTGCTAGGAAACATTCCCATCGACTACCAGGCGTCAATGGTTACTTCGTCAATCTCAAGATATTGTTCATATCGGCAGGAGGTATGTACGTGCACTCACATAAGTTAATGTATGCTCATATTTGTGGGTATCTGCAGTTGTACTGTGTTGGCTTTTCTTATGGCTTGTATTGTTATATAAACTCTTTTCTATATTACGTTTTGCGTTTTTTGAGAGAAAAATCATCGATAATGTGTCGGTGACACTCTTGAGTGTCGTTTTTCCTCCTTGGAGGCGCTGTCGTGCGTTGTCCTTGTTGGGAAACGTAGTAATTCAAAAAAAAAAATCCTACGACCACGCAATATCTATCTAGGACATGCATAGCAACAAGACGGGAGAGTGAGTCCGGGTACCCTCGTAGACCGAAAGTGGAAGCGTTTAGTAACGCGGTTGATGTAGTCGAATGTCTTCACGATCCAACCGATCCAAGTACCGAACGTACGGCACCTCCGTGTTCAGCACACGTTCAACACGATGACGTCCCTCGTGCTCTTGATCCAGTTGAGGACGAGGGAGAGTTCCGTCAGCACGACAACGTGGCGACGGTGATGATGAAGTTACCAGCGCAGGGCTTCGCCTAAGCACTACGACGACATGACCGAGGTGTTAAACTGTGGAGGGGGCACCGCACACGGCTAGGAGATTGTCTGTTGTGCTTTGAGGTGCCCCCCTTGGCAACGTATATAAAGGAGGGAGGAAGAGAGGCCGGCGGCCAGGAGGGGCGCGCCAAGGGGGGAGTCCTACTTGGACTCCTAGTCCAATTAGGATTCGCCCCCCCCCCCTTTTCCTTTCTTCCACCAGAGGGAAAGGAAAGGAGGGGAGAAGGAGAAGGAAGGAGGGGTCGCGCCCCCACCCCTTGTCCAATTCGGTTTGGGCAGGGGGGAGGCGCGCACCATCTCGTGGCCCTTCTTCCCTCTCTCCACTAAAGCCCACTAAGGCCCGTTAACTTCCCCGGGGGTTCCGGTAACCCCTCGGTACTCCGGAAAAATACCTGAATCACTCGGAACCATTCCGATGTCCGAATATAACCTTCCAATATATGAATCTTTACCTCTCGACCATTTCGAGACTCCTCGTCATGTCCGTGATCTCCGGGACTCCGAACAAACTTCGGTCATCAAATCACATAACTCATAATACAAATCGTCATCGAACATTAAGCGTGTGTACCCTATGGGTTCGAGAACCATGTATACATTATCGAGACACATCTCCTATCAATAACTAATAGCGAAACCTGGATGCTCATATTGGCTCCTACATATTCTATGAAGATCTTTATCGGTCAAACCACACAACAACATACGTTGTTCCCTTTGTCATCGGTATGTTACTGGCCCGAGATTCGATCGTCGGTATCATCATACCTAGTTCAATCTCGTTACCGGCAAGTCTCTTTACTCTTTCCGTAATGCTACATCTGAAGGAAATATGCCCTAGAGGCAATAATATAGTTATTATTTATTTCCTTATTTCATGATAAATGTTTATTATTCATGCGAGAATTGTATTAACCGGAAACATGATACATGTGTGAATACATAGACAAACTGAGTGTCACTAGTATGCCTCTACTTGACTAGCTCATTAATCAAAGATGGTTATGTTTCCTAGCCATGGACAAAGAGTTGTCATTTGATTAACGGGATCACATCATTAGGAGAATGATGTGATTGACTTGACCCATTCCGTTAGCTTAGCACTTGATCGTTTAGTATGTTGATATTGCTTTCTTCATGACTTATACATGTTCATGTGACTATGAGATTATGCAACTCCTGTTTACCGGAGGAACACTTTGTGTGCTACCAAACATCACAACGTAACTGGGTGATTATAAAGGTGCTCTACAGGTGTCTCCAAAGGTACTTGTTGGGTTGGCGTATTTCGAGATTAGGATTTGTCACTCCGATTGTCGGAGAGGTATCTCTGGGCCCACTCGGTAATGCACATCACTATAAGCCTTGCAAGCATTGCAACTAATTAGTTAGTTGCGGGGTGATGTATTATGGAACGAGTAAAGAGACTTGCTGGTAACGAGATTGGACTAGGTATTGAGATACCGACGATCAAATCTCGGGCAAGTAACATACCGATGACAAAGGGAACAACGTATGTTGTTATGTGGTTTGACCGATAAAGATCTTCGTAGAGTATGTGGGAGCCAATATGAGCATCCAGGTTCCGCTATTGGTTATTGACCGGAAACGTGTTTCGGTCATGTCTACATTGTTCTCGAACCCGTAGGGTCCGCACGCTTAAGGTTTTGATGACAGTTACATTATAATTTTATGTGTTTTGATGTACCGAAGGAGTTCGGAGTCCCAGATGAGATCTAGGACATGACGAGGAGTCTCGAAATGGTCGATACGTAAAGATTGATATATTGAACGACTATATTCAGACTTCGGAAAGGTTCCGAGTGATTCGGGTATTTTTCGGAGTGCCGAAGAGTTACGAGAATTCGCCAGGGAGTATATGGGCCTTATTGGGCCATACGAGAATAGAGGAGAGAGGCCGGAAGGAAGGAGTCGCGCTGTCCCCCTCTAGTCCGAATTGGACAAGGGGTGCAGCCCCCTTTTCCTTCCTCCTCTCCCCTCTTTCCTTCTCTCCTACTCCAACAAGGGAAGGAGGAGTCCTACTCCCGGTCGGAGTAGGACTCCCCCCTTTGGCGCGCCCTCCTCCTTGGCCGGCTGCCTCCCCCCTTACTCCTTTATATACGGGGGCAGGGGGCAACCCATAGACACAACAATTGATCCCTTGGATCTCTTAGCCGTGCGTGGTGCCCCCCTCCACCATAGTCCATCTCGATAATATCGTAGCAGTGCTTAGGCGAAGCCCTGCGTCGGTAGAACATCATCATCATCACCACGCCGTCATGCTAGCGGAACTCTCCCTTGATACTCGACTAGATCGGAGTTCGAGGGACATCATCGAGCTGAACGTGTGCTAGAACTCGGAGGTGCCGTAGTTTCGGTGCTTGATCGGTCGGGTCGTGAAGACGTACGACTACATCAACCGCGTTGTGCTAACGCTTCCGCTTTCGGTCTACGAGGGTACGTAGACAACACTCTCCCCTATCGTTGCTATGCATCACCATGATCTTGCATGTGCGTAGGAATTTTTTTGAAATTACTACGTTCCCCAACAACATCTCGCAACTAACTCATTAGTCACACTGCTTGCAAGGCTTATAGTGATGAGCATTACCGAGAGGGCCTAGAGATACCTCTCCGATACACGGAGTGACAAATCCTAATCTTGATGTATGCCAACCCAACAAACACCTTCGGAGACACCTGTAGAGCATATTTATAATCACCCAGTTACGTTGTGATGTTTGATAGCACACAAGGTGTTCCTCCGGTATTCGGGAGTTGCATAATTTCATAGTCAGAGGAACATATATAAGTCATGAAGAAAGTAGTAGCAATAAAACTGAACGGATGGGTCTTGTCCATCACATCATTCTCTAATGTTGTGATCCCATTTATCAAATGACAACACATGTCTATGGTCAGGAAACATAACCATCTTTGATTAACGAGCTAGTCAAGTAGAGGCATACTAGGGACACTGTGTATTGTCTATGTATTCACACATGTACTAAGTTTCCGGTTAATACAATTCTAGCATGAATAATAAATATGTATCATGATATAAGGAAATGTAAATAACAACTTTATTATTGCCTCTAGGGCATATTTCCTTCAGTCTCCCACTTGCACTAGAGTCAATAATCTAGATTACAAAGTAATGATTCTATCATCCGTGGAGTCTTGGTCCTGATAATGTTTTTCTCGTGGAAGAGGCTTAGTCAACGAGTCTGCAACATTCAGATCTGTATGTATCTTGCAAATCTCTATGTCTTCCTCCGCGACTTGATGGCGAATGGAATCGAAGCGTCTCTTGATGTGTTTCGTTCTCTAGTGAAATCTGGATTCCTTTGCGAAAGCAATTGCTCTAGTATTGTCACAAAAGATTTTCATTGGACCCGATGCACTAGGTATTACACCTAGATCGGATATGAACTCCTTCATCCAGACTCCTTCATTTGCTGCTTCCGAAGCAGCTATGTAGTCCGCTTCACACGTAGATCCCGCCACGACGCTCTGCTTGGAACTTCACTGACTGACAGCTCCACCATTCAATATAAATACGTATCCGGATTGCGACTTAGAGTCATTCGGATCAATGTCAAAGCTTGCATCGACGTAACCATTTACGACAAGCTCTTTGTGACCTCGATAAACGAGAAACATATCCTTAGTCATTTTCAGGTATTTCAGGATGTTCTTGACCACTGTCCAGTGATCCACTCCCGGATTACTTTGGTACCTCTCTTCTATACTTATAGCAAGGCACATATCAGGTCTGGTACACAACATTGCATACATGATAGAACCTATGCTGAGGCATAGGGAATGACTTCCATTTTCTCTCTACCTTCTGAAGTGGTCGGGCATAGAGTCTGACTCAACTTCACACCTTGTAACACAGGCAAGAACCCTTTCTTTGACTGGTCCATTTTGAACTTCTTCAAAACTTTATCAAGGTGTGTGCTTTGTGAAAGTCCAATTAAGCGTCTTGATCTATCTCTATAGATCTTGATGCCCAGTATGTAAGCAACTTCACCGAGGTCTTTCATTGAAAAAAATCTTATTCAAGTATCCTTTTATGCTATCCAGAAATTTTGTATTATTTCCAATCAACAATATGTCATCCGCATATAATATTAGAAATGCTATAGAGCTCCAACTCACTTTCTTGTAAATACAGGCTTCTCCAAAAGTCTATATAAAACCATATGCTTTGATCACATTATCAAAGCGTATATTCCAACTCCGAGAGGCTTGCACTAGTCCATAAATGGATCGCTGGAGCTTGCACACTTTGTTAGTACCTTTTGGATCGACAAAACCTTCTGGTTGCATCATATACAAATCTTCTTTAAGAAATCCATTAAGGAGTGCAGTTTTGACATCCATTTGCCAAATTTCATAATCATAAAATGCGGCAATTGCTAACATGATTCGGACAGACTTAAGCATCGCTACGGATGAGAAGGTCTCATCGTAGTCAACTCCTTGAACTTGTCGAAAACCTTTCGCAACAAGTCGAGCTTTGTAGACAGTTACATTACCGTCAGCGTCAGTCTTCTTCTTGAAGATTCATTTATTTTCTATGGCTTGCCGATCATTGGGTAAGTCCACCAAAGTCCACACTTTGTTCTCATACATGGATCCCATCTCAGATTTCATGGCCTCAAGCCATTTCGCGGAATCTGGGCTCATCATCACTTCCTCATAGTTCATAGGTTCATCATGGTCTAGTAACATGATTTCCAGAACAGTATTACCATACCACTCTGGTGCGGACCGTACTCTGGATGACCTACAAGGTTCGGAAGTAACTTGATATGAAGTTTCATGATCATCATCATTAGCTTCCTCACTAATTGGTGTAGGAATCACTAGAACTAATTTCTGTGATGAACTACTTACCAATGCGGGAGAATATACAATTACCTCATCAAGTTCTACTTTCCTCCCACTCACTTCTTTCGATAGAAACTCCTTCTCTAGAAAGGATCCATTCTTAGCAACGAATACCTTGCCTTCGGATCTGTGATAGAAGGTGTACCCAACAATTTCCTTTGGGTATCCTATGAAGGCACACTTCTCCGATTTGGGTTCGAGCTTATCAGGTTGAAGCTTTTTCACATAAGCATCGCAGCCCCAAACTTTAAGAAACGCAACTTTGGTTTCTTGCCAAAACGCAGTTCATATGGCGTCGTCTCAACGGATTTCGATGGTGCCCTATTTAACGTGAATGCAGTCGTCTCTAAAGCATAACCCCAAAACGATAGCGGTAAATCAGTAAGAGAGATCATAGATCGCACCATATCCAATAAAGTACGGCTACGACGTTCGGACACAACATTACGCTGTGGTGTTGCAGGTGGCGTGAGTTGCGAAACTATTCCACATTGTTTCAAATGAAGACCAAACTCATAACTCAAATATTCGCCTCACGATCTGATCGTAGAAACTTTATTTTCTTGTTACGATGATTTTCCACTTCACTCTGAAATTCTTTGAACTTTTCATATGTTTGAGACTTATGTTTCATTAAGTAGATATATACCCATATCTGCTCAAATCATCCGTGAAGGTCAAAAAATAATGGTACCCGCCACGAGCCTCAACACTCATTGGTCCACATACATCGGTATGTATTATTTCCAATAAGTCAGTAGCTCATTCCATTGTTCCAGAGAATGGAGTTTTAGTCATCTTGCCCATGAGGCATGGTTCGCAAGCACCAAGTGATTCCAAAAGCACATCAGCATGGAGTTTCTTCATGCGCTTTACACCAATATGACCTAAACGGCAGTGCCACAAATAAGTTGCACTATCATTATCAATTTGCATCATTTGGCTTCAATATTATGAACATGTGTATCACCACGATCGAGATTCAACAAAAATAGACCACTCAACAAGGGTGCATGACCATAAAAGATATTACTCATATAAATAGAACAACCATTATTCTCTGATTTAAATGAATAACCGTCTCACATCAAACAAGATCCAGATATAATGTTCATGCTCAACGCTGGCACCAAATAACAATTATTCAGGTCTAAAACTAATCCCGAAGGTATATGTAGAGGTAGTGTGCTGACGGCGATCACATCAACCTTGGAACCCTTTCTGACGCGCATCGTCACCTCATCCTTAGCCAATCTTTGTTTAATCTGTAGCCCCTGTTTCGAGTTGCAAATATGAGCAACAGAACCAGTATCAAATACCCAGGTGCTACTACGAGCATTAGTAAGGTACACATCAATAACATGTATATCAAATATACCTTTCACTTTGCCATCCTTCTTATCCGCCAAATACTTGGGGCAGTTCCGCGTCCAGTGACCAGTCCCTTTGTAGTAGAAGCACTCAATTTCAGGCTTAGGTCCAGACTTGGGCTTCTTCCCGGGAGTAGCAACTTGCTTGCTATTCTTCTTGAAGTTCCCCTTCTTCCCTTTGCCCTTTTTCTTGAAACTAGTGGTCTTGTTAACCATCAACACTTGATGCTCCTTCTTGATGTCTACCTCCGCAGCCTTTAGCATTGTGAAGAGCTCGGGAATCATTTTTGTCATCCCTTGCATATGATAGTTCATGACGAAGCCTTTATAGCTTGGTGGCAGTGATTGAAGAACTCTGTCAATGACACTATCATCAGGAAGATTAACTCCCAGCTGAGTCAAGTGGTTATGGTACCCAGACATTCTGAGTATTTGTTCACTAACATAACTATTATCCTCCATCTTGCAACTATAGAACTTGTTGGAGACTTCATATCTCTCAACTCGGGCATTTGCTTGAAATATTAACTTCAACTCTTGGAACATCTCATATGCTCCACGATGTTCAAAACGTCTTTGAAGTCCCGATTCTAAGCCATAAAGCACGACACACTGAACTATCGATTAGTCATCAACACGCGTCTGCCAGGCATTCACATTGTCTGCAGTTGCTGGCGCAGGTGGTACACCTAGTGGTGCTTCTAGGATGTAATTCTTCTGTGCAACAATGAGGATAATCCTCAAGTTACGGACCCAGTCCGTGTAATTGCTACCATCATCTTTCAACTTAGCTTTCTCTGGGAACACATTAAAATTCAAGGGAACGGTAGCACCGACCATTGATCTACAACAACATAGATATGCAAAAAACTATCAGGACTAAGTTCATGATAAATTAAAGTTTAATTAATCATATTACTAAAGAACTCCCACTTAGATAGACATCCCTCTAGTCATCTAAATGATCACGTGATCCAAATCAACTAAACCATGTCTGATCATCACGTGAGATGGAGTAGTTTTCAATGGTGAACATCTCTATGCTGATCAAATCTACTATATGATTCACGTTCGACCTTTCGATCCAAGTGTTCTGAGGCCATATCTGCATATGTTAGGCTCATCAAGTTTAACTCGAGTATTCTACACATGCAAAACTGGCTTGCACCCATTGTATGTGAATGTAGAGATTATCACACCCGATCATCACGTGGTGTCTCGGCATGACGAACTGTAGCAATGGTGCATACTCAGGGAGAACACTTATACCTTGAAATTTAGTAAGGGATCATCTTATAATGCTACCGCCGTACTAAGCAAAATAAGATGCATAAAAGATAAACATCACATGCAATCAAAGTATGTGACATGATATGGCCATCATCATCTTGTGCTCATGATCTCCATCACCGAAGCATCATCATGATCTCCATCGTCACTGGCTTGACACTTTGATCTCCATCGTAGCATCGTTGTTGTCTCGCCAACTATTGCTTCTACGACTATCGCTACCGCTTAGTGATAAAGTAAAGCAATTACATGGTAATTGAATTTCACACAATAAAGCGACAACCATATGGCTCCTGCCAGTTTCTGATAACTCTGCTACAAAACATGATCATCTCATACAACAATTTACATCCCATCATGTCCTGACCATATCATATCACAACAAGCCCCATAAAAACAAGTTAGACGTCCTCTACTTTGTTGTTGCAAGTTTTACGTGGCTGCTACGGGCTTCTAGCAAGAACCATTCTTACCTACGCACAAAACCACAACGATTTTTTGTCAAGTGTGCTATTTTAACCTTCAACAAGGACCGGCCGTAGTCAAACTCGATTCAACTAAAGTTGGAGAAACAGACACCCGCCAACCACCTATGTGCAAAGCACGTCGGTAGAACCAGTCTCATGAACGCGGTCATGTAATGTCGGTCCGCGCCGCTTCATCCAACAATACCGCCGAATCAAAGTAAGACATTGGTGCTAAGCAGTATGACTATTATCACCCACAACTCTTTGTGTTCTACTCGTGCATATATCATCTACGCATAGACCTGGCTCGGATGCCAGTGTTGGGAAACATAGTAATTCAAAAAAAGTCATGCCATCACGCAATATCTATCTTGGAGATTCATAGCAACGAGAAGGGAGAGTGAGTCCACGTACCCTCGTAGACCGAAAGCGAAAGCATTTAGTAACGTGGTTGATGTAGTCGAACATCTTCACGATCCAACCGATCCAAGTACCGAATGTACAACACCTCCGTGTTCAGCACATGTTCAGCACGATGACATCCCTCGTTCTCTTGATCCAGTTGAGGACGAGGGAGAGTTCTGTCAGCACGACGGCGTGGCGATGGTGATGATGAAGTTACCAGCACAGGGCTTCGCCTAAGCACTACGACGATATGACCGAGGTGTTAAACTATGGAGGGGGGCACCACACACGGCTAAGAGATTATCAGTTGTGCTTTGGGGTGCCCCCCTTGGCAACGTATATAAAGGAGGGAGGGAGAGAAGCCGGCGGCCAGGAGGGGTGCACCAAGGGGGGAAGTCCTACTTGGACTCCTAGTCCAAGTAGGATTCGCCCCCCTTTCCTTTCTTCCACTGGAGGGAAAGGAAGGAGTGGAGAAGGAGAAGGAAGGAGGGGCCGCGCCCCCACCCCTTGTCCAATTCAGTTTGGGCAGGGGGGAGGCGCGTGCCACCTCGTGGCCCTTCTTCCCTGTCTCTCCACTAAAGCCCATTAACTTCCACGGGGGTTCCGGTAACCCCTCGGTACTCCGGAAAAATACCCGGATCACTCGAAACCATTCCGATGTCCGAATATAACCTTCCAATATATGAATCTTTACCTCTCGACCATTTTGAGACTCCTCGTCATGTTTGTGATCTCATCCAGGACTCCGAACAAACTTCAATCATCAAATCACATAACTCATAATACAAATCATCATCGAACGTTAAGTGTGCGGACCCTACGGGTTCGAGAACCATGTAGACATGATCGAGACACATCTTCGATCAATAACCAATAGCGGAACCTGGATGCTCATATTGGCTCCTACATATTCCATGAAGATCTTTATCGGTCAAACCGCAGAACAACATATGTTGTTCCCTTTGTCATCGATATGTTACTTGCCCGAGATTCAATCATCGGTATCATTATACCTAGTTTAATCTCGTTACCAGGAAGTCTCTTTACTCGTTCCGTAATGCTACATCCTGCAACTAAGTCATTAGTCACATTGCTTGTAAGGCTTTTTGTGATGAGCATTACCGAGAGGGCCCAGAGATACCTCTCCGATACACAGAGTGACAAATCCTAATCTTGATCTATGCCAACCCAACAAACACCTTTGGAGACACCTGTAGAGCATCTTTATAATCACCCAGTTACGTTGTGACATTTGATAGCACACAAGGTGTTCCTCCGGTATTCGGGAGTTGCATAATTTCATAATCAGAGGAACATGTATAAGTCATGAAGAAAGGAGTAGCAATAAAACTGTAACGATCATAATGCTAAGCTAATGGATGGTTCTTGTCCATCACATCATTCTCTAATGATGTGATCCCGTTTATCAAATGACAAAACATGTCTATTGTCAGGAAACATAAGCATCTTTGATTAACGAGCTAGTCAAGTAGAGGCATACTAGGGACACTGTGTATTGTCTATGTATTCACACATGTACTAAGTTTCCGGTTAATAGAATTCTAGCATGAATAATAAACATTTATCATGATATAAGGAAATATAAATAACAACTTTATTATTGCCTCTAGGGCATATTTCCTTCAGTCCTTCCCTACCTTGTGCTCAAGGTGAAAACCCTTGGTCCAGCCAGCAGACGGGCAGTGGTGATGCGGTGGCATCATTCCCTTCTGGAGGCTTCGTATGGTGAGCAAGGTCCCTATCTACTAGTGGTCGAGGGGTTCGTGGATGGCTGCTCCTTCTCTTGGTGTTGAAGGTACTCAGACCTCGACAGCAGTGCTCTCTAGGTGTGCTAGTTTTGGCGAAGGGTTGTGTTTGGAGACCTCTCTCTTGGCATCAGTTTCCAATCAAGTTCAAGGTGAGCATCTTCATCATCCGATGATGCGGCGCCCTTCGAGCCAGGGTGAGGGAGCAGGGGGATCCTTCCAGTGATGGAGATGATTTGCGCTGTTGTCGGCCACGGGAATCACATGGTGTTGTAGTTTTCACTTGATGTTTGTCTGGTGTCTGTGTTGTTGCTGCCTACCACTTTTATATCTTATCGCTCTTTTATTTGGGTTTTTTGTTGGGGCATTACGCTGTTTTGTTAATGGTAAAGGCTTCGTTAACGGAAAATGTTTGTTTTCAACCGGATGAAAACAGTGTCGCGTAAACCTGGTCCTCTGCGTGACACGTGTCCCCTGCCCATGCGAGTCCACCGCTTCCCCCGCAAGCCTTATCTCTTTCACGCGGTTGCTCATCCACTCGTTCTTCCTCTCGTCCTTTTCCCTCTCCTCATCTCCTCGTCTATAGCATCCCAAAGGGAGATGGTGCCCATGGCGATGCCGACCACCAGTCGTCGCTGCTGCAAATCGAGAGGGACGACGACCACCACCTGCTGCACCTCACCCAAAATAGCGGTTGGTGGTGCCAGCGAGGGGCGACGCGACCACAAGTTGTGTGCTACTCACCATGGGTGCACGACCATTTGCAACCAGTAGGAAGGAGCTGTGTGCTTCTTTCCATGGGCGCACTAGCCACTGGTGTTGCATCGCAACACAAAGACGGGAGGCCGGCTTCACTCGCCACTGGTGCTGCTGCTGTTGCATCCTCGCCATGGCCGCTGCTGTTGTGATGGCACATCTCCCTCAACTCCAACTGAAGTGGAGCTTCCATCACACCATCATACTGCGTTGGTGCTTTGGCACGCGCACCGGGGATGCAATGGTGCTCCGCCGCCACTCCATTGGAGTGTAGTTTGTGCTGCATTGGAGCCTCTTCGGTTGGGGAACGTAGCAATAATTCAAAAAAATTCCTATGTGTCACCAAGATCAATCTAGGAGATGCTAGAAATGAGAGAGAGGGAGTGCATCGTCATACCTCTTGAAGATCACTAAGAGGAAGCGTTACAAGAACGCGGTTGATGGAGTCGTACTCGTGGTGATTCAAATCATAGAAGATCGATCTAGCGCCGAACGGACGATGCCTCCGTGTTCAACACACATATAGCCCGGGGACGTCTCCTCCTTCTTGATCCAGCAAGGGGAGAGGAGAAGTTGAGGGAGAGTTCCGGCAGCGCGACGGCGTGGTGGTGGAGCTTGCGGTTTTTCTGCAGGGCTTCGCCAAGCTCTACAGAGGAGGAGGAGGTGTTGGAGGAGGGAGGGGTTACGCTAGGGGAAGGGTGCGGCAGCCCTCCCCCCACCCCCCACTATTTATAGGGTAAGGGGAGAGGGGGGCGCCCCCCTTAGATCCCATCTAGGGGGGCGGCCAAGGGGGGGACTTGCCCCCCAAGTTTGGTAGGAGGCGCCCCCACCGCCTAGGGTTTCCAACCCTAGGCGCCTTGGGCCCTTGGGGGGCGTACTAGCCTACTAGGGGGCTGGTTCCCACCCTACTTCAGCCCATTGAGTCCCCCAGGGCGGGTGGCCCCACCCGATGGTCCCCCGGACACCTTTCGGTGGTCCCGGTACAATACCGATAACCCTTGAAACCATTCCGGTGACTGAAACTAGACTTCCCATATATAAATCTTTACCTCCAGACCATTCTGGAACTCCTCGTGATGTTCAGGATCTCATCCGGTACTCCTAACAACCTTCGGCAACCACATACTATTTCCCATAACAACTCTAGCATCACTGAACCTTAAGTGTGTAGACCCTACGGGTTCGGGAACCATGTAGACATGACCGAGACATCTCTCCGACCAATAACCAACAACGGGATCTAGATAGGCATGTTGGCTCCCACATGTTCCACGATGATCTCATCAGATGAACCATGATATCGGGGATTCAATCAATCCCGTATACAATTCCCTTTGTTCACCGGTATGTTACTTGCCCGAGATTCAATTGTCGGTATCCCCATACCTCGTTCAATCTCATTACCGGCAAGTCTCTTTACTCGTTCCATAACGCATGATCCTGTGACTAACTCCTTAGTCACACTGAGCTCATTATGATGATGCATTACGGAGTGGGCCCAAAGATACCTCTCCGTCATACGGAGTGACAAATCCCAGTCTCAATTCGTGTCAACCCAACAGACACTTTTAGAGATACCTGTAGTGCACCTTTATAGCCACCCAGTTACGTTGTGACATTTGGTACACCCAAAGCATTCCTACGGTATCCGGGAGTTGCAAAATCTCATGGTCTGAGGAAATGATACTTGACATTAGAAAAGCTCTTAGCAAACGAACTACACGATCTTGTGCTATGCTTAGGATTGGGTCTTGTCCATCACATCATTCTCCTAATGATGTGATCCCGTTATCAATGACATCCAATGTCCATGGTCAGGAAACCACAACCATCTATTGATCAACGAGCTAGTCAACTAGAGGCTTACTAGGGACATATTACGGTCTATGTATTCACACATGTATTACGGTTTCCAGTTAATACAATTATAGCATGAACAACAGACAATTATCATGAACAAGGAAATATAATAATAACCATTTTATTATTGCCTCTAGGGCATATTTCCAACAGTCTCCCACTTGCACTAGAGTCAATAATCTAGTTACATTGTGATGAATCGAACACCCATAGAGTTCTGGTGTTGATCATGCACTACTAGGGAAAAGCCTAGCAGTAGCGCGGGTTTTAGGCCAATCAGTAGCGCGGGCTAGAGCGCTCCTGGTACGGCGCTACAGCTAAAGCTTAGCAGTAGCGTGCCTCAACGAGCGCTGCTGCTAAATCGACTTAGTAGTAGCGCATTCCCAGAGGAGTGCTACTGGTAATTAGTAGTAGCGCTTCTCCAAGCCCACGCTACTACTATTATTTCGTATTTTATTTCATGTTGTATTCATACACCTTTACACAAGTTTTCATACAACATGAATTTAGAGATTGTTTTTACATCATAATGAGTTATTACATCACGGGGTGAAAGAACCGTGGACTAGTTTCAAGTGGATGCCCATCCACTTGAAACTAATCCGCGGTTCTTTCACCCAATGATATAATAAATATCATCATCATCATCATATCATTAACAACTTATCATCATAATACATCATTGTCATATAACACCTCCTCAAGATCATCGTTTTCATCAATGACATCACATAGCAAATTGGTCACTAGTCATAATCACAAGTACTCCTCATCATCAACTCTAACACATTGTACCACATAATAAACATATTGTACCTCATAGGACCTACTACATTCTCTTAGGACCTACTACATTTTTCTAAGGTAAAATAGCAAAAAACAAGATAGCCCCTGACTCTCCATTATGGAGAATGGAGATTATCCTGTCTCCAACTCTTGCCTTTCGCTGAATGTTACTTCCAAGAACCTCCTTGTGAATGTCCAAACATTTTTTCCATTCTTTGATGAACATGTGTTCACCGGTTTTAGAAATCCGATATGCACAGGTGAGCTCCCTAGATTTACCTGGCAGTATGTTCAGAACTGTAAGGCGACCATTCAGATACATCAGATGAGGCACACAATCTATCGGGAGTTTCTGTTAAAAACATAGTAATAACTTCGTAGTTAGCAATGATGTACTAGTTTTAGAAGTATGCAAAAGATGCACGGTTGTCATAATAGTAAAAAATCTTACCAGGGTATCTCCATAGAAGTTACCGTGGTTCAACACATGCACTAGTGGCACGTATTCACCATAATTTGTAGGAGTTCAATAATAGGTATTGTAATTCTCAAGGTAAGTACAAAATGCGATCAGATGACTTTTCTCCTTATAAGTTAATTCGGAGCCATTAGTGTAGTGGGTTTTGTCTACCATCTTCTGCACATTTTTTGAAGAATCAAAATAAGCTGTTAATGGAAATAAGCTGACTATTTTGAAATAAACAATATAAATTAGTTAATAACTATGTTTTAGAAACTCACATTGCAGTACAATCGGAAGCGTATCAACAAGGATCCAAATGTCCATATTGTCTTGCTCGATGTCAGGATCACCAAGATCCATGGTGACAATCATACCCTCATAAAAACCATACATTTTGAAAAGTGCTTCCCAATTTTGACAACCAAAATGGGTTACGCTCTGAGCATTGCACAGATTTACTTCAAAATCCATATCATGATGGGTCCTTAGGTGTATTTTCTTTGTTTCAAAATTTTCATGGTCTTCAAAACCCATCCTCTCCAAGACATAACATCTTGCATGGCATGGGAGAAGCTAGTCGAATTGTAAAAGATGAAAATTAGACGTTGAAATAGTTGAAGTCATGCTTAATTACGGAAAAAACACTTGTCGTTATTGCGTACCGTTTCAACATCGAAGGTCTCCTCGAGCTTAATGTTGAAGCGCCGATCTTCGTCCAACTCAAAGAACCTGTCGCACATACCTCGATCATCATGGCACCAGCTGCACTCCCCTAGGAGACTGTTATCCGAGTACGACATTTTCTACGCTCATAATTCAATGATTAAACTTGTACAATTAAATATATGTACTAAAAAACCTAAATTAGATCATTATTTTTCGAGAAAATCCAGGCCACTCGATATTTCCTACATATTCTAGCACAAGTCATGCCAGAATTCACGGAAAAATCCGGCATGACCTTTGCTAAAAAAGGACATATCGAGGGCCTGAAATTTGCCGGAACGAAAATTAATCAACACTCCGGCAGAACATAGGCCACTCGGAGGTGTAACGTGAACATGACCGTCCACTTGGGCAACCACATATCCTATATGAGCAACACAAGATATACATGGAGATTTGGCAGGTCTCACCTCGAGGTCGGAGGGGGTCGGTGACGGGGACGACGGCGGGGATGATGGAGGGGCTCCTTGATTTCTGCAAAAGCAAAAACCCTATAAGTTATCACTAATACATCCCGAATAATTGCTTAAACTAAAAAAATAACAACAAATATGACATGTTCAACTAGTTCTATTAGTTCAACTAGTTCTTACTAAATATAAACTTACTATAAATAGAAAAAAGTAGTTCTTTCTAAAAATAAAGTAGTTCAACTAGTTATATTAATTTACTTACTAAACTAGTTCAACTAGTTTATTAATTTACTTTCTAAAAATACATTAGTTCTATTAATTCAACTAGTTCAACTAGTTATATTAATTTACTTACTAAACTAGTTCAACTAAAACTAAACTAGTTCAACTAGTTTATTAATTTACTTACTAAAAATACATTAGTCTATTAATTCAACTAGTTTATTAATTTACTTACTAAACTAGTTCAACTAAAACTAAACTAGTTCAACTAAA